>NC_139044.1:115288444-115434353 GCF_965140915.1 Aythya marila
TTTAAGAGATCTTGAGTTTGTCAAATCGCTTAGAGGTGACTGACATCTGAATGCATTAACGCCTAGCTAGAAATAACCCTCAGATCTTATTTGATTAAATAAAAAGGGGGTGGGGGGAGAAGAAAAAAAAATAGAAAGAAGAAGAAAAAATAAAGAAATAAAAAAAGAAACCCACCCTCTTCTTAAAAGCTAGAGCATCAGTCACCATAAATTGCCAATAAAATCCGTGGAACGACGCATCCCTTTCTCGCCTCTGCCTTTTATGCACTTAGTCGTGGTATCGCTTATTTGAAAGGCACTCACTTATCCTTGATCCTGTCCTCACGTCTAATTTTAATTTTTGACACTCAAAACTACCGCCTAAAGTCTCAGTCATTAAGGGCAAGACTTCGGGCAAGATGTTGGAGGCAGATGAAAGCAGGGGCTTTGCTACCTCTCCCCGGGACAGATTTCTCCCCCGCCCTTTGGGTGCAGAGGAGAGAGACAGAAGACGGTGCTGGGGAACCAGCGCTACGCCTCCGCGGACCCATCCAGGCAGCCCGGGGCAGGCAAGGTGCAAGAATGGGCAGAGGAGACTCATCTCCTTGCCATCCCTTGCACTGGCAAACTGGAGTTACCAGGCTAGCCTCCACCCTCAGAAAGGTGACTGAGGACCCCCTCGCCGCCCCCCAGCACCTCCTGCCCCCACAATACTGTCCGGCCCCCCAAGCAGGGGGTCTTGGCAGCCCAGGGCAGTGATGAAGGTCTGGGTGCGGTGGATGAGGTCCCAGCGCCCAAGCCGGCAGCCCACCGAGGGCAGGGCAGATCCTTTCCTTGTCTTCCTTTTGTTGTCCTCTTTCTTCCCTTTTCCCGGCTCTTCTTAACCTTACAAGAGCCTCGGGACTCCTGTAATAGTCCATCATTGTGTTCTGATCCTAATGCACTGTCATTAGCACTGTTGTCTTTTTCTCCTCTTTTCTATTCCAAGGGCCAATTTAAATCGCATTAAAATCCTAAATAGCTGGATTAATTAATGGCTTTCTCGGCTCCAGCTGAGATAATCTCCAGCCGACTAAAATCGCCGCCTCCCCAAATCGGGCGGCGAATTTTAGCTCATTGGGAGTTTCTTGTTGGGGAAGGGGACTGTGGGGGCTGAGCTCAGTGCGCGGGGCTAGAGCGCTTGGTTGGCCGGGAAAGGAGAGAGCCAGCTCTCTTTAAAAGGGTCCTAGACGGAGCAAGACCTTTGCGACCTGTTTGGGGGAGAGATGTGTGGTTGGTTTGGGGGGTGTTTTTGTTTGTTTTATTTTCTTTTGATCTCCTAAAGGATCTGTTCCGGCTGTGCGCGGAGTGGCGATAGTGCGGATCCCATTCACTACGGGGTTGGTGCCGCTCTCCAATCTTTCTGGGGTAGACGTTGTGCATTATGTGTCTTCTGTTTTGTTTTGCACAATCTCGGCTTGGCTCCCCTTAACACACACAAGGCGTACGACGCACAGAGTGCACAACACGTTGAGCATTCCCCGGCACCTTTCAAATTCAGACACAAGGGCACAAGGTGTGGAAAATCACGACCCGCATGGACACACACCACGCACATCCTCGTGGAGAGCAGAGTTCCCCCCCCCAACACCGCTTTCTCTGCACCACGCAGTGCTCACTCGTGAAACACCACGGGCAGATCCCCAAAGCCTTACCAGTCACTCATACACACATCCTATAACGCACAAAACTCCAAACCTTCCTCCTGCAGCCACGCAGGACACAATGCAGGATCACACATCCCTGACAGCAACTCACAGCTGTATTCCCCAAACGCTCATAAGTTCTTCTGGTTTGTGTATAAGAAAGAGGAATGAAATAGATTTATTTTCTTCTGGCTCTATTTGGGGTTTGGGTTCTGTCTTTCACGCCCGGAGTTGCGAAAGTGCTCCCGCATCAGTGCTGTTACTTTTGCTGAACTGAGTGACTGAGTGAACTGGGTGACTGAGATTTTAGATCCTTTTGCATCTTGAAACAATCTTTAAAGTTAACTTCCTGGACCAATCTCTCTTATTTATATTATTTTGTTCTTGTCTTTGCTTCTCCCAAGGTATTTTTTTAACGTTGTCTAAACTTACAATTCTTAATGCTCTTAACAACTTTAAAAGCTGTATGTAGGTAAAAGATGGATCTTAAAACCTGCTGACCATCCTCTCTATCTTTCTGACTCTTCTAGTTTACATATATATATATCATATATGTGTATATTAAATTGCTTTGTGCATGCAGACATGTCTGTGTTACCTTAACAGAAAAGCTGTTGTAGTAAAGGATATTATCTCAGAATTGTTCATATATATAGGAAGAGATGGTTTACTTGGTTAGGTACATGAAGCAAAGTTTGTACACATCAGTAAAACAAAAAGAGTAACTGGGGAAAGCAGGCAGTACCTACTATTTTTTTCCTGACAAACGTAGATGAGTTTTAGAATTGTGAATATTTAGCTCCTGAGATTAATGACTGGATCATTTGAGGATAATTTGGAGAACATTTTCAATTACTTACAGATCTTTGGGAACTGAACATTGGATTAAATAATGCTGATAAACCCTACACAATTAACGGCTAGATTAGGTTTGTACTTGCCAGGAAAAATAAATAAATAAATAAATAAATAAATTATATATATATATATATATATATATATAAAAAAAAAACAGTGAAGAGAGGTAGGTTTACATGTCTTCATTTTGCAACATATTGTACTTTTGTTAGAATTTCATAACTGAGCAGAAAATCTAGTATAAGCTGGAGGTTCCCATGAACAGCACCTGTAGATATAAATAATAGACTAATAAAAAGCATAGTGCATTATTAATATTTTATATAAGATTAATCAGTAGGCACTCACGCGTGCTTGTGTTAATAATGTACACAAGCACACACACAAACATATATCCTGGAAAACAAAACAAAACAAACACTACTTCTACACTGTTGGCTCTGGTTAATAATGATGTTTCCTCCCATAACTATATGATATTTATAGGTGAGTATTTTAGAAAAGGGATTACCTCCTCTTGAATTAATATAAAATACTGTCATATTGCAGCTGTTATGGCTAAAAAATAAGAAATGACATTGTAGAATGTTTGTATCTATAAAAAATACAGACACATTTAAAAAAATGTTTGTATTGAAAGTGAAAAAAAATATTTAGTAACATGAACAGATATTTTGTTTGTAATAAAGCAATAGTGTTACTTATAATGAAAAGCACGAAACATGAGAATATGGATTTGCAATGACAAAATGCACAAATACTTAACTCTAACAATATTAGGTTGTCTTACATTTCAGCGGATGTTCAAGTGTACAATGTAATCAGAATAAATCATTTCATTCTAGAAACCTTACTGTCCTGTTTATCTGTATAAAGGGAGCCCTATAATCAAAGCAGACCAACCTCTTTTTGCATCATGAGTTATTGGGATTTTCATTGTGTTGACAAGACTGGAGTATGTTGCTCTTGGGTTAGGGCATGTCTCTGTTCTTGCTGCTGTCATCTACAGAACTTGTCATCAGCATGTCTTGGCATTTTGCACTGACTTACACTATTTGATGGAGAGACAGGAATAAGGAAGGGAAATACTCTCCCAATGTTTGTTGTGACTACCTTTTCCAGTATCACTTAGCCTAACTTTTGTTCACTCTAGCCATGAGAAACAAAGCAAAAGTGCAGTTCACACAGAGTTGCACTGAGGATGAACCAGCCAGCTACAAAGAAAAGGGCTGGGTGCCAGAAGAAAGCTAGCTGTAATTAGTATAGTTTCTCCTTTTTCCTCTCCCTTGGAACACTTGAAATTAAGTTAAATTTATTGTAACTGAGGTGACTCAGAATACAGCAGAATCAGGCCCTGGGTCTTTCTCCAGATGTGTTTTGATGCATAAAGCATATCTCTTCCTCTCCTACCCTTTTCTTTTCAAACAATTGTATTTCTTGAAATCAACATGAAGGTGACAGATCAGAAGGTATAATTCTGTCTAGAAGAAAGAAAAAGTAATTGAATAAAGTTGGATAAAAGACAAGCCCTGAAGAAGGGTTTTTGTGCCTGAAAGCTTTCTTTCTTTCTTGTTGTTCCCCAAATCTATCAGTTGTAATATAAAAGATATCCCTCCTTCATCTAAATCTTGTTTTACTTGTGCCTTTAAACCTCTGTGAATGTAACAGCACAACTACCACAATTTACAGTCATCTGTAATGCAGTATCTCATGGCAACAGATTATATGTGACCAGACCATATAACCACTTCACTGTGGGAATAAACAGTTGTCCTAAAAATAATTCTTTTAAAATTCAAATGCCTATTACACATGATACCCATAGCAGGAAATTGCTGAGGTAATCTCCTGAATCATCCTACCAGTTATCTCACCTTCTGCCCACTCTAATATTCTTTTTCCTAGCCTTGCAGTTGGACCGTTTGTGTGGGTAGCATCAGAAAGTAATGGCAACAGCTTTCTGTGCTTTGTGTACACTGGCAGGCCTATTTCTTTGTCATGGTTATGTGTTGGGATGTTCTTCTGATGAGCTGACAACTTCTTATATATCCTAGCACCAAAAGATGGTCTGTAAAGATTTCTAAAGGAAGTCAAATCTGCCAAGAGGAATAGAGATCTCCAGGCTGAACTGCTAGACTTATCAAAGGCATTATTTCTATTTTCATTTTGAGGGCATTTTCTTCTGCTTCCTCAGCTGTGACTGTTAGCGTCCCAGTTCTCAAACATTATGTTATCACAAGACTAACTCAATGGTTGAACAAGGATTGATTTTTCCAACAGCAACCACAGTGGCTTTGGGTGATAGCTCATTGTTGCCACTTTTGTTCAGTGCAACATAAACCAGACCTTGTCCTCTCCTCATTGATCTACATTTTAGAAAATCATTCTTCCATTCTAACAGATGATCAGTATATGGGGGAAAGAATACATTAAAGTGTATGTGTTTGAAAGAAACAACCCTTCATCTTCGAGTTTGGTTGCACTTTTTCTTTCCTCTCTCTTTCCAGGATCCTTCTCTTTGTTTACAGTTACTCCTTTTCCTGTTTACTAACTGATGTAAAGGCCATGACTTCATCCATCTCCTCTTCATGGTGGTGTTTGTATGAGGAGGGCCTTGCCTTCAAAACTGCACAGTTTGTGACAAGGACATAGCTTTGTCTGTAAAACACCACACTGCTCTCTGTTGTTGAGTCAATGAATAATTAATATACTGAAATAATTATATGCAACAGATTTTACCTCCTTGTAATTTACAACTTGTGCTCCATGTTTCTGGAGAGCAAATTGCTTAGACATGTTGTCTTTATCACTTTTAACCAATAACTCACTTACCTGGAATTGCTTTGTTTGAGACCATGCTACATAGTCAAAATACTTTTAACCACTTTAGGCTGTAAACAACCTTCTAGTAAATACTAATGAGATATGTTCCAGTAAATTCTAGTTAGAGTAGGAACAGCTGCAGGGTAACATGTTTTTGGATTAGAGGAACAATTATTTATCTGGCATAAATGGTGCACATACTGGCTTAACCTGGCAAGAAGATAACGTTAATATCACACTGACTACAGTACAGTCTCACTCATTATAAAATTTACAGACTTATTGAAGTAAATAAATATGTACCCATTGCTACTGTTTTCTTGACACGTATATATGTAAATGTGTATATATATATTTGTGTATCAGTGCAGCGAGAAATGGCAAACAAACAAATCTACTCAGTGTTAACACTTTTCAAAAATGTACCTGACAGACCAGAAGTTTGAAAATGTTGACTGAAATTTTTTTTTAGGTTTCTGTGCAGCCCTGTCTCAATCAAGGAAAAAAAAAATCTATCAGGCATGTGGCACCAGATTTCTGTATTTAAGCATCTGAGCTCATAAATTGTAACTCTCAGCTGTGCAAAAATGTGCATGAATGCCCTTGATGCATATATATTTTTGTTGATGCATGGTTTCTCTCCATATTCTGTCTGAGAAGTGGACACAAATATCTATCCTGTGGTATAATTGGGGAAGTCATAAAATAGCCTGCTGTACTGAGTCAGGATCTCACCCATCTGGGATTTATACTAAGAGATGTTCTTTTCTGGTTTTGCTGTCAGCACAAATGTTTAAATATACCTTCAAGAGATGAAATATTTGGATAGGAATTCTGTTTGCCTTATGTAAGCAAGCAATAGTCTGCTTTTAATGAAGTTTAATCCTTGAGTTATACTCCTCCATCTCTGCTAAAGCTGGAACGTATATAGTCACCTTATTTTTAAGAGGGATTACTTGTGAAAGAAGGAGTAAAAGTGGTCTGAAATGAGCTATTCTGTTCTGTTCTGTTCTATTCCAGAATTCAGACTACAAACTAATTTTTTTTTAACCATAATAAAGTGAGCTTTTGCAGTGCAGAGTTTGGAGTGTTCATAGGAAGGATGAAGTGATAATGGTATTTTTAAAACCAGTATATTTCCTTTAAACATGAATGATGAGCACAGATTCATTCTGCTGTAAGAAGGTCTTTATATCATCGTCCTTGCAGAAACCATCTAAACTCCTTCCAGAGGTGCATTGAACAATGTGGTATTTTATAAGCTGTCATAAGCAGCTCATTCTTTTTTCTCATCTTTTCCCCAGGGGAGAATTGTGCATGCAGTGGTAAGATTCATTTCTTCCACAGAATTTTTATTGTAGTCAGGTTGGAGAAGGCAGGTCAAAGAGTGTTTTGCACTTGGTGATAAAATATATGCTAGTCCTTAAGATTTTTATTCTCTTGGATCAGATCCCGATAAAGTTTTCTCTCCTGCTTTCTCAGAAATTAGCTCTAACTTAAAAGCTCCATTTCACCTGAGGAGTTATTGATCACAGTCTTCATTGAAAGATTTGGTGATCATTCAGCAGTTATAGACCCAGGCCAAGTAATTGTCACTTTCAAGAGATAGCCAATTCCAGAACTAATCTGAGATAAAGTGATGCAGCTCAATAGGTTTCAATCATTAACATCAGCTGAGGATTTGACCTAACTTTAGGAGTATATGAGAGTTAAAAGGTGAGCAAAATAGTTCTGGCTACAAATCACTGCAAACCTATAGTGGCATTGCATCTTTGTGGTTCTAAACACTGCAATGAGCGTCTAACTGACCATTTATAATAGGAACCAATGTCTTAAATTTTTACTAGATACCCAAATCTCATTCAATCACATATTGTTACTATATTAAATACAAAACACTTTTGGCGACTTTATGCAATTTTTGTTGATCATGAAATCAAGTGAGGTAGCCATAATGATGTATTTTGCCTGTAAAACTTAAGAGATCTAATAATCCATTTTTTCTGTATTAAAATATAAATTAATTAAAACTTCCCAAAGCAACAAAGTGATGCAATATTAATAAATAAATACATAAAGATACAACAACAACAAAACAACAAAACACATCAGAATTCTTTTCTGTTACTGAGTTTGTCAAAATATGGAACACGAAGATTTTCCATCTCTAACAGTTCTGTTTTTTTTTTTGTAGGTGGAACATGCGTTGTTAATCCCACTGACTTGTTCTGTTCTGTACCTGGTCGCTTATCTCTACTCAGCTCCACTTCAAAGTACAAAGTGACCATTGCAGAAGTAAAGAGGCGCCTTTCACCACCTGAATGCCTCAATGCTTCCCTCTTAGGAGGTATTTTAAGAAGGTAAGTTAAAGACAAGAATAATAAGTACTAGACTGTTCTGCCATTTCTGTGTTTTCATTTTCTTCAAAAAGATTTTGTTCTCTTTCCCCACTTGGGTAGGTGATTGCTGCTTGGGAAAGTGGAATGAGATGAATTAGGAATGAAGACAATTTTTAGGGAAAATTTTAATAAACAATAAGAAAAAAAATAAGATTATACAGATATTCTTTATGGAAAGTTTATGTTTTCATTTTATTTTACCCCCTTATTTCAGTTACCCATCACAGATGAACAGGTGTTTGTTTTTGTTTGTTTGTTTGTTTGTTTTTTAAATTAAAAAAAAAAAAATCTGTGTGAAAAAAAAAATCATTAGCACTATACATTGACCTTTTTTGAGAAACTATTTCAAATTAAATTGTTTTACCAGGTGTAAAACAACCCTCACTGTAAAAAGAAAACAAACAAAAAAAAAAAGGGAAAAAAAAAAAAAAAAAAAAAAAAAGGAGGTTTAGGGATGCTTTTTTCTTCCATTCACCCTCTCATGCCTCCTGAGCACAGAAAAGATGGAGTTGGCAGAATATGCTGGTTTCATTTTTTCATTGTGAGATGCTGGGGGAGAAGCGAGTAATTAGGAATGATTTTGTCTCTGACCTTTCACTGACCAGAGTAGATGCTTGCAGAGTGTAGTAGCAGAAAGGAGGAAAGTGGCAGACTCTGCCTCACATTACAAGTGGAAAACAAGGAGGCAACCGTAATTCAGCCAGGCATATGTGAGTCGCAATGTCCCTGAGGCATCAACTTAGATGGCATAAGCTACTTGAATGCCCTTTGATCAAAACTAGCTGGAAAGTCATAGGCTATTTCACTGCTGTCACTGAAGGCCACACTGATCCCTGTACTTACACTGTAAGTCATTTTATCCAACCTGCTATATTCTAAGATATGTAGCAGTCCAAGAACTGTCTCAAGCCATATTGCAGAGTAAGGACTAGATTGCAAAATTGTTCCGGGGGCATACACTCCACTGATCTGTCTCAATAGACATTGAATTCCAAAATCTACATCCACAAAAATTTTCCTCTGCTAGTTCTTCACCCTGGAGATGCTTTCAACTAACAGTTACATAAATGTTCATTTTAAATACTCATACCAAACTTCATCAATACCACTAAAAGGTGTTAAGAATGCAAGGGCATGAGTGTGAACATGGGTACTCAATTCTCTCTTCTGTTAAAATGCTTGAATGATCCCCATATGGTTTTGACCCAAACCAAATATCATTCTAGCAAATCATCCTGAGGCCTGGTTGATGATTTATCCAGGGGCTGCTCCAAGCTGGCAGTTTGGATAAAGCAATTCTATTTTACAGTGCAGAGAGTGTAAGCATATAGATTTGGTCAGGCTATACCAGTAGGTCTCAGGACTAGAGAACAGACTCGGACATTGTTGACAAGCACAGATGTAGTGAAAACAAATCTGCTTCATGATTTGCCCAAGACCCAGCAGGGTTAGTTTTGCATTCCATTAGTAATCACCATCAGGATATTTCCCCAGCTTGCTGTTCTCAGTAGACACTTTCTGACATAATATAGTCAAAAATGTGTAATCTCTCAGTGGGTAAAAGTGACCATAAAAATTGGGATATTCCTTCCTCTGCCTGAAGGAACTTGAAGCTGCATCTCAAAACATATAGGCAGACACTTTTAGTAATCAGTGATGGGTTATTCTAGGCTGGAGGACCCTCAGTCTCATTTGAGAATAATTAAATATTTGTTGGGCAAAAGCGAAGGCATAAAAGTGGTGATGACTTTATTATCTAATGACTGGGCCATTCATTTGGGATGGGAAAGATCTGGGTTACAGTCACTGCTCTATTCAATGTTTAAGCATTTTAACATTAGTTATGCACCTCTAGCTTGCTGCTGCATTCGTTGAAAAGACACAGGTTCAAATTCCCTCAGGCTGAACAAGAAATTGAACCTAAGTCTGCTGCATAAGTGAATATGCTTGAAAAGCTTCAAACACTGAAGTACTGCAGAAAAGCAGTTGTGGGATGCACCAGGAACTATTTTGTGAGAACAAAGTGTTGTAGACATCTGGGATAGGGGCACAGATAACCAAAGATGTCTGAGATTTTACCATCAACATTTTTTATTGGCTTATCCATATTCTTAAGAAGTGCTGGGCTTCATATATCACATTTCTTTGTACCCAGATTTCTACATAGATCATATAAGCATAGCTGGAGCTGTGTTCCACGTAGACATCTGCATTTTAGTAGCTGTCTGGCTTCCTTTTATAATCATGTAGAAGAAATTGGTAAAGGTCCCTTATTCTAGACTTCTGTTTATTATCAGTCTAGAAGTGTTTGCTTCTCTTTGGATTGTCTTGGGAGCCTGGGGTGGCTAGGTCAGATATAAGTGACTACACTGTCAATATTTACATTCAGTCATTGCAATCCCAGGCTCAGCGTCCAAACACGGCCATGGGTTCCACTAAGTAGAAAGCTGTGTGAAGATCTGATACACCTTTGATATTTTAATGTCTGTCAAAAAAAAAACAACCTGAAAAACTCACACAGTGTGAGTAGGTACTTAAGAATATAACTCTGAAAGACTTTCCATTGATGTCATCAGAGTTGGCATGGTTGCATACGTTTGCTAATAAGGTGTACACCATTTCTAGATAGAGAGCACAATAAACACAAAATCCTCTCTTCTACATTTCTCTTCTGACAGAGCAAAATCTAAGAATGGAGGACGCTGCTTGAGAGAAAAATTAGACAGACTGGGACTGAATTTGCCTGCAGGAAGAAGAAAAGCAGCAAATGTCACGCTCTTGACTTCCTTGGTAGAAGGTAGGGTTTGTAATACTGCAATAATATAAACACAATTTAAATGTTTTTTGTTAAAACACTTTTCAGCCACTGTGTTAAGTATCATAATCTGTATTTGTACAAAGAGGAGAACTGGCTTGCCCAAAGCCACAGGCAGAACCAGTGGCAACATGGAAGTTCACTCTGATATGTCTTTGCTCCCAGCAAGTGGTTTGGTCGTATAGTTTCCTCAGCATTGATCTGTGCTTTTTGTGCTGGGATCTGCCTTACAAATCAATGATCCAAGAGTTCTTGTGAGAGAGATGAATGTCTTATACCAGCTCTGCAAGTAGGTTTGTTTATACTTTTTTTTAAAAAACAACAACAACAACAACAAAGAACACTTGTGAATTTCCTGGACCTGATCCAAAAGTGTGATTTTTTCCTCCCATAAGAAGGCCTATTATTTACACAACCCTTTTCCTCTCACACATAAATGAATGATTTTTTTTTTTTTTTTTTTTTCTCAGATAAACTCTAGGCAGACCCAGGAGATACTTTCTTGGCCTTTATTTGTTGTTTAAATACAATTCACCAAATACTGATGTGTTCTTCAAACATTCAGCTGGGAGATGCAGGTTCAAACCCCTCAGGCAAAAGGAAGAAACTCTACCTGAATCTCTTCTATTCTGGGTGAATCCACTAAGTACTCAGTTTGTTGTTTGGCTGCAAGGAGCAGCTCTGGGAATTTCAAATCCCTCCTCCTTGATGTTGAGAGCATTCAGCTCATCCTAAAGGTCAACACCTTCTGGGATCATAACCTGAAAAGTCCATACAGATCTAGGCAAGTAGACTGAGGTCTCAGCACATATTACCACAGAATCACAGAACTACAGAAAGGTTGAGGCTAGAAGGGACCTCTGGTGATCTTCTAGTTCAACCCGTCTGCTCAAAGCAGGGTCAACTAGAAGAGGTTGCTTAGGACTTTGTCTAGTCAGGTTTTGAATATCTCCAACAATGGAGTCTCTACAAAGCAGGGTAAAAAACACTGAATCCACACAAAATGAGATTTTTCAGAATTTAAGAAGAGAAACTGGGATCCTCATGGGCCACTGAGCACACAAAACTACAATGGGGCTGCTCTGAAATACAGACATATCCATATACACTTTCCTCCAATAAAGAGAAAGTCCTAATGAAGTTGCAGACTTAGAAAAGGTACCGGTTTAGGGGAGTAAGGGCTGTTCCTTCATGAGTCTTGGGTCATAGCAGAGAAGAATAAACAGCTATGTGGCCAGACACTCATTCATTAGAAGAGGTGGAGAGGGAGGAAACCCTCTTTCAATTGTTGGCCTGGGACTGATGGCAATGTAGTTTTACTGTAAGTCACAATTAGATTTTTTTATTATTATTATTTTTTTTTTTTTTCCCAGGAATAGATCTGTCTTTGCCTCCCTGCCCTTTGCTCAAAGCCAATAGCAAAATTGTTATCAAGCCTATACCATTGCTTTTTTTCATGGACTGTTCTATTGTGATATTCTAAGTCCTAAAGATATACACTGAAGAGAATGAGTTCACTAGACCTGCTTGCCTAGACATGATAAACATGGATCTTGTCTACCAACATTTTTGGGAAAGACACCACCATATGTGTTAATATTCCAACAGAAATCAAAATGAAGCTCATTTTATGTCTATGCAAACAATGTCTATGTAAATTTAGTTGTTTTCATTGAATTCTGTGTGGTATAAGCTATTCTCCTTCTTTGCATGCAAATATTACTTCCAACTGGTTATAACTTGTAGCACAGCTTCTGAAAGGAAGCTCATCCTTCAGTGGCTACTGATGATAGATGAGGCAGATATGGAGATACACAGGCTTACTCCAGATTTTAGAATCACAGAATTGTAAGGGTTGGAAGGGACCTCCAGAGATCATCAGGTCCAACCCCCCTGACAAAGCAGGTTCCCTACAGCAGGTTGCCCAGGTAGGTATCCAGACGGGCCTTGATTATCTCCAGAGAAGTAGACTCCACAGCCTTCCCAGGCAGCTTCTTCCAGTGCTCTGTCACCTTCACCATGAAGAAGTTCTTTCACACTTTGTTGCAGAACTTTCTGCACTCCATTTTGTGGCCATTGACCCTTGTCCTGTCCCCATAGACCACTAAAAAGAAGTTGACCATATCCTTTTGTCTCCCACATTTAAGGTATTTGTAAACATTGATAAGATCCTCTCTCTGTCTTCTTTTCTCAAGGCTGAACAGACCCAGGTCTTTCTGCCTTTCTTCATAGGGGAAGATATGAAGACAATGTGCAAAAAAAAACCAGTACTGGTTTTTAGTGCGTAATATTGATACACAAATTGATGTCATAACGTGTTAGTCTTATTGAATCCCAAAATCTCGGGTGGACTATGTGGACTTCTCATATAGACCCTGCATTGTGTCTCGATTATGGTAGAAAAGTATGGTAGAAAAGTATGGTAAACTTTTAAGTTTATTATTACAGAAACTAACAAGGTCCTCACAGTCCTCATTGTATTGAAGTATTTAATATTCCTGTAAGGTAGGTATGTTCTCGACCTCTTCAATATCACTTTGAGTGAGGTAAGAAAAGGCAAAATCGATTGTGTGGTTATTATGCATTTTGTCAAAGACATCTCAAAAGTTTAACACAACTAATATTTCTCTTAATCTAAAATAGATTAAAATTATTGTGGTTTTGGGAGTCCTTTGAAGTTCAACAGAAAAACTGCAATGAATTTCTAGGATGTGGTGATAATGTGAAGATCCAGATTTTATGAAAATTATTCAGTTCTTTTTTTTCTACAAGCTTGCTTCTCTTTGGGTTCAGCATGGCTGCTGGCTGTTTACTGTTACTTTTTTTTTTTTTTTTTGGTGTGTGTGTGTGTTTTTGTTTTTTTGTTTTTGATAAGACTGTATCTTTAGTGTCTTCGGTAAGAACTTCTGGGGACCAAAGTAGGAATTATTGGAGATATTAGTTCTGTTCTTTAGATATTTATCTAATATTTAGATATTAGTTCTGTTCTTTATATTGTCATCCACATAGATTAGCACAATGGGTGGAAAGAAAGACTGGGAGAACAACTGCAGCATCGCAAGACTCTACAGCAGTGCTGGACTTAGCTTTGTTCAACCTGTAGGTGAAGGATGCCCTCTAGTGCCTAAATTAGAAGACAGGAAAGGTCATTTTCTTACCAGCTCTAAAAATAATATACTTTTTAAAAAATCCTACTTAGCTAATGTAATAAAGGCTCCTCCATTAATGGCATTCCCAAGGATAAGCTGGTTCAAAGGAGTCAAAAGCATCCCCGGTAAGAATACAGAAGGATGCAAGAAGATGGGAGATGTCCCCATCAGATATTTGGTCACTTACAAGGCAGAGACATAGCATAAATGTTATATCAGATGCAGGTAAAAGAAATACGTGAATGAATTTAAAACTAACAGTTTTTTTTTTTTTTTTTTACAAACAAAAAAAAAAATAAAAAAAAAAGGAAAAGCACTGATGAAAAAAATATGGAATTTGTTTTCCTGTCAAACCTAAGTAAAATACTAAATTCACTAGACAGAGCAATGATGACTGCTTTTGTTATTTGGGGACCAAGAATCTTAAGAAAAATAGATCATCAGTTATTTTTATTTTTTTTTTTACTCTGCTAGCAACTGTCACACTCTCCCTTCAGCCTTTGTTTTAATATCCTTCCACATTTCCCCCCTTCCCTTCTCATCCTACAAACTGAAAAGAAAAAAAAAAAAACAAAAAAAAAAAAACCACTTTCATTCCACCTCCTGCCCATCTCTCCTCCCCCTGCGTAGCATCTCTGCTGGGTAGAGCATCCAGAGGAGGTGAAGCTAAGAGAGAGTAAGAGGTTCAGATGCCAAGTGTCCTCCTCCTGGGACACTGCTTCTGCCTTCAATCTTCATAGGAGCATCTCTCACTCTTGCTAGACCCAGGAGAGGCTCACACTGCTCCTTGCACCTGCCCACAGAAGCCTGTCAAGGTATACAGGCTGGTCCCTCCACTGAGGCTTTCTAGAGCTGTCTCTTCTAATTCAGCTTCAGCAACTGCCTTTTTCCATCATGCAAAGCTCTCTGGTCAATTGTCAAACAATATAGGAAAGACAGCACTGCCTATAGCTACAAAGACATGCTGTATTTATGTAGAAAACGCCAATGATCCCCAGCACCCATTCTTTGTCCCTGCAGAAGGAAAGAATAAGGGGCATTGCACATAGCAAAATTTAAATTTAGGTGAAACAAAGCAATTGGCTACAAGTGCCAGATATTTTAGGGTTTTCTACCTTTTGTAAAACTACTTCCTAACATAAGTAATAACAAAGCAGAATACTGCAAATTTAAATTGAAAGAGAAGAAACCAGTCCATTTACATTTCCAATATTTCTACTTTCTCCCCTAGAATAAATGTTTTTCCGAAATATGATATAGAAAAAAAAATATTTTATCATGTTTTGTACAAACTGCTTTCCCGGGACATGTTTTACCATGCATTAATGTTAGACAACTCCATTCACTGATATTAAATATATATAATATATATAGGAATATAACACAGTCCACTTCTACATGTAAATACACCATCATTAGGTGGCAGTTCAAAATGACATATTTGCTCAGCTATGAAATATGATAAACAATGTTCTGTAGAGTGTTCCATGTTTAGATTTTTGTTTTTGTCTGGAATTTGATGATGTAATTTAGAATGCCTATTCCATGTATCACACAGGTGTACTTGCTATACGTATGATTATGCATAGTTATAAAGTACATTTATAACCTACATCAATTTATGCTTTCCAGTATTTTTTAAAATATATTTAAAACATTTGCAGATTTATTTTTCTCACACAACACAATAGGCACTTTTTTAGCTATTTTTTTCCTACCTATAAGTAGATACATAAGTCCTCTAGTTTCTTTTTTCTCTTGATTGTATTTCTCTATATACACTATTAGCAGTCAGTCATAATCACGATCCCAGCCCCAGGCAAGATGAGAAAGTTTTATACTTTTATATACGTTTTATACTTTTATATAATTTTTTAAGATCATCCAACTGGTTTAGTATAATTTCTTAGCTTTAGTAAATAATATACACCATCTCTGGAAGGATGAGTTATAATGACTGTTCATGTTTTCTTTCCCTTTCTTTTTCACATTAAGTGAAAACATGCAAATTTCAGTCAGTACATTGCTGGTCATGTTAAATAAATGCCAACATTCTATCACTTTCCCCCCCCCCCCCCAGAAGAAAGCAAGTTTTTTTTTTTATTTATTTATTATTATTTTTTTTATTATTTTTTTTTTTTCCAATGGCTAATACATTCTTTGTATTGTTACTTGGGTCTGACTGGGATCAAGATACAGCTGTCCAAAGAATGGCAATTCCACCAGCTTGAAAGGGTTTGATTTTTATCTTCTTTCTGCACTGGCATGAAAACAAATCTATCATGCATTTTAATAGAGTTTTGTCTAAAAACAAAACCTGACACTGAAAGGGAGAATAGCAGAGTAGTTGAGTAAAAGAGTAATACAAATTTTGAAGCATCTCAACAAAAATTTAGAAGTTGTAGCTTAAATTTTTAACTTCTGGATGTTTTAAATACAGGGCTGGCTGTCAAGTATATGCCAGTATACAGGCCAGTATATTCTGTGTGGTTAACAATTAAATCAATTGAAGTTAAATTAACAATTCAACATTGAATTAAGTTGCTTAGTTGTGGAATCTACATGGCTGGAAATATTAAAGACTAGGTTGAAAATGCCCTGAGTAATGTCATCTAAAGCCCAATTTCAACAGAAGATCTCCAGAATTCCCATCCAACCTGGACTTTTCTACATTCCATCTGATCTGCTTGCCTTCTACAGTTCACCTGATCCATTTGCCTTCTACTTTAATACAGGATGATATGTGCAAATAAAGTGCATAAAAAGTGCAAATTAAAGTGCAAATTTCTCTCCATTGACTAGGGAGTCTTAGCTCAGATGTCAATACTGATTTTTAATCATATGAATCTCAACTGCAGGTATTCTCAGATGGAGGTGTTACAGGTCCTGCATTTCTCCTAATTGTCTGTTTAGAGCATTAACAGGGTCTCCAAAGAACCAGGGTCCAATGTCACCACTCAAGACGGCACTCAAATAGTCATCTCTGAAAACAAACAAACAGAACTAATGAGCAGATAAACAAAACCAGACAAACAAATACCCTAATCCCAAAACAGTTCTGGAGCATGTCACTGTTAGTCATTCATACAGATGTACTTCAACATAGTTCTGGTAGCTGACCTATTTTTACCTTCTACTTTGAGATGAGTGCAAGTGTGATCTCAAAGTGCCTATTTCCCACCAGGGAAAGGCTAACTTAGGCACAGATGTTCACACTCCAGTCATCTGTGTTTGATCAGATAAAACCTACACCAAGGTTGTCAGAGTGATAACATGCAGACTAGGGAATGTTCGGTAAATCCTAAAATAAATTTCTGAGTTCTCTGCGTTAATGGAGAGGGGCAGATATTTCCAAAGGCATTTGGCACTCAGTATGGATTTAGGTGATAGTGTCCAATCTCTGTAGATTGTAGTATAATCTGTAGAAGTGTGGAGAAGTTCAATGTCTACCTTTGTCAAAGACTTTTCACAAAGCCTAGTCAAGTCCTGTGCATTGATTTCCCCACATATAAAATATCAGCTGTGATCTTCATTGTCTTCCCTTTTATTTTGTCTGGTGAATTTTGATTACAAGCTTTTCTGAAAACAGGATTGGTTCTTGTGCTGTACTTCATGGGCCGCTCATCTTTAGAGTGGGGCACTTGTACTGTGCCTGCTCACTTAACTCTTTAAGAAAATATGCTGAAGTGTATGTTTTTTCTCATAGTTCTCTCCTGAGGTAGGAAGCTTTTCTTCCTTTATAGACAGAGAAGTGAAGCACCAAAGGCTGAATCTTGTCTGTTCAAAAAGTTTTATTCCCACCACACTAATTTTTATTACTGATGATCTGAGTTTACAAAACTTGCAAAGCTACACCTGTATACTGGTGGCAGTTGAGGGAGATGAACTCAAGTGTACTGAGTGGTGTTTTCTCATGACAGGAACATACCTCTTATCTTCTGGCTGGCACCATCTGAAGTCTAAGTATGAGCAGGTGAAATGGACTGAAATCCGTATCAGAGACTGGGGGGAGTAGATGTCTACAAGAGTGACTTTATTTTTTATTTTTTTTAATGATGATGGAAATTCTTTAAGAAAAAAAAAAAATAAATCCTAACTGACTGACCTGTTTTGTTTACCTACAGGGGAAGCATTACATTTGGCCAGAGATTTTGGCTACACCTGTGAAACAGAGTTCCCTGCCAAGGCAGTGGGAGAGCACATTGCCAGACAGCACATGGAGCAGAAAGAGCAGACAGCAAGAAAAAAGATGATCTTAGCAACAAAGTAAGAAGTGGGGGGGAAATGATGTCATATTGAAAAAGAAATCTGTCTGTCACTTTTACATTCTGAATCTGGGGGCTGGAGGGAGGAGTGGGAGTAAAGATCTGTGATTGTGGTGACTGCTATCACAACAGTACTCACTGACAGAAAATGAGAGCAAGCTCCTTTAGAGATGCTGTAAAAGGAACTTTATTTACTATAATGAAGTTTTAGTAGTTATGTTCTCATTGTCTGCAGTTAAGGAGGCTTGTACATCTTAGTCTCAGATTATTTGATTTAAGTGCGTAGAGAGGACATTATTACATGGTAAAAGATTTAGGACAAACTGGCTTTGTCTCCTGTTTGCACAGCAGCAAATACAAGATGTATGAAAAGGAGATCTAAGTTTCTGCTGAAGTATCAGTTTCTGTTAGATAGTTATCATGTGTCTGCTGAGGGAGTGCTGATCTACACAGGGACAGATCCTCTCTGCTTGTAAAATTGCAAGGGTTTCCCTGAAGTCAAAGGCACTGGAAAAATGTATACCAGCAGGGGAGCTTTGCTAAAGCCATTAAAGATATGCAGAGCCACCCGACTTCAGTCTAAACAAGCCACTCACCTCCCTGGAGCAGTAACATTATGTTAGGATAACATTTCATCTAAGTTAATTAGCCTTGATGAGGGAAGAATTAGCCTCTGTGAGCCATGGGAAACAGGAATAAATAGTCTACATGGCATAACATAGACCTACACTAGGTGTGTGGTATGCTTGCAAGGGTTGGCCTCGAATATAATCAGATACTTCCAGAGCTATGTTACACAGGAAGGCAGCATGAGAGCTGAGGACAGAAACCAAGACATCATCTACCTCTTTTCTCCATTGCTGGAAATGTTTGAGAATGATACATCCAACAGAGAGTAATTCTTCTACAGTAAGGGTGAAGGCTGAGCAGCCACAGAATTGTCCCTTATATATCAATGTCACTGTGTTTTGTCTAGTTGTGGGGAACAGGATTGCTGGCTTTGATATCCTTCTTGTATCCAGAGCTCTTCACCTTGAAGGTGACTCAGAAGTGACATGCACTGAAACCTCTCTCTGCATTCATATATAGACCATCAACAATCTGCACAATCTGTATCACATAACTTTTTAAGATCTGATTGTAATGCTGGACACTATATAAGCAAGAGTTAAGACATTGCCACAGCTCCAGAATTTGCCCTGACTATAAATGTTACCTAACCTTGTTGGCAGAAATCATCTATCATCTGCCTTGTTTTCCGGCTCTGAAGAGAGATCACTTTGCCACAGGTGATAATGAGCAGTGGATGACTGTCACGTCCTACCTCCAAAGGCTGTCCCACTGGGGGACAAGTAAGAATCTGCCTACCCTTTCTCACCACTCCATTTCCCTCACTTTTTACTAGGGAGGTGGGGAATCATGGACATACATTACTCCAAACATCCATGAACTTTGGGTTTAAGTTTTTATTCTGGACTAGTAACAACAACAACAACGTGTTTTGTTTTGTTTTGTTTTTTTTTTTTTTTTCCTCTCAACATTTAAAAGCACCATCGAATTGATCAGTGCCTCACCAATAGCCTAAGGATGGGCCACATCCTACTGCAGTCAGAGCAATTAACAGGGACAGATGGGTCAATGTGTGTGCTACTACTGCCCTCTCCTGCCTGGAAGGAGAACAGTGAGTGTTTCACAGACCAGCCCTGTCCAGATACCACAGGAAATGCAGGTCCACGACCATATCAGCATGGCATTTCCCAGCCATACCTCCATGTATCTGACAGTAGATACTCTATTTATCTGACAGAAGTTTATGTTATTCAATTAATGTATTTAATATCTATGTTTGTAATTTAATTAAATTCATAGTTGCCTCATGCCTTGTAAATCAAGACACTAGAAAATGTGGTGGATAGCTATGCTGTCACCAAAAACGAAACTGAAATTGCAGGGTGGAAAAATCATTCAAGGCAAACTATGTCTGTGGAAACAAATGGAGCGTCATTGTGCATGTGTGTTGCCACTGTCCCAATGGGACAGAGCCAGAAGCCCTCAGAAGCATGCCTTTGGCAAAACCAGTGAGATCTTTCATACATGGGGTGTTAAGGAAAAATAAGAGGAAGGAAAAAAATATACATTTCTGCAATTCCTAGTAATATTTGTGAAAATCTGTTCTGGGTTCAGACATCCATCTTTAGTGGCTTGGTGCCCAAACACAATACCTATCACCATTTGAGATTAACTGATTATCTAGCTTAGTTATCAGCAGCTACTCCAGAAGGGCATAAATATCTTTTTATTGCTGTCATATTTGGCATTTCTTATGGATGTCTTTGGTATTAACTATCTATGTAAAGAGCCTCTAATGTCTACAATGTAGAAGTCTCCAATTTCTGGTAGAATATCTCATTGTTATCAAGGGCATCTATATCTTGTAGTCAAGCAATGTATCTATCCTGAGTGGGAGCAGTTCAACATCCAGGCACAGAACTATGACCCCTGTGTTAATAAAGAGGCTGCTGCTTTAGATGCCAATAGCCCTCTTTAACTCAAACAAGGCACTAAGCCTGAGGCAATTCTGTTCATTTCCCTGCTCAGCCCTACCTGGTCAGAGGCTATATTGACAGTATACCGACAGTAGTACATTGAATGAAACCAGGACCATTTTCTGTCATGGAACACACCACATTAATTGTGCTAAACTATCTGACCTTCTAAAACTACCTCTTGGAAATAATTCCTTGCATTTGATAATCCAGGACCCACATAGGACACAGTACTAGTTGATGCAACAAGTTGGTGTCATGGCCTATGCTAGTAATTTGATGGTCTAGACAATGAAGAATCAGAGCCTTACCTGACCATTATCATGGGAAGAAGAGATGATTGCCAGTGCAGTGTGGAACACAAGAGACAGAAAGGGCAGAACAGGAGTGAAGCAATTTTGGTTAGGAACTGAATGGGTAAGAATGTGACAGACGAGAGAAGCCATTCCTATGATTCTACTTCTCCACTTTCTTTGACTGAGTAGATGATTGTTTGGGCACTCCAGAGCAAGGTGCTTCAAAAAAAAAAAAAAAAAAAAAAAGACTGAATTGTCTTAATTCTGGCCAAAGGGTGCTGATGGTGTCCTGTTAACTCTAGACATTTAGGGAGACTTTGAGACATGATTATGAAAACAACAAGGAAATCTAAAAAAAAAAAAAAAAAAAAAAAGTGTTTGGACTTAGAGGTCCCTTAAGCATGGTTTAGTTAACCTTATAGGGGTGTGGGAAAGACCCTTGATGGCTTTACAACAGGGGATAGAACTTGAGCAGGCTACAGGGGTTACAGGTAGGACAGGTACAGAACTGCTGAAGGCCACATCAACAATTCCACTTGATGGAAAGGCACAGTGTCCTAGGGAAAATATCACAGATTATCACAAGACCTTTCAAATGAGAAAGAGAACCAGATACACATTTACACACATCAGAACAGAATACTGTGCATAACTTTTTTATTGTGGGGTTGCTTACAGCCAATACTGGATAATTAATATTTGACCCATGACAACATGTTCTCAGTGTGCTGGTTTTGTGAAAAATAACTTTGAGACAGGATGCAAAGTACCTGCTGAGAACCTCTCTGATGTTTACTCTTTGGATGCCTGGCAGCTCTGCTACACTTGGAATATATCAGGTTCATGGGCACACATTCATCCCATTCTTGTACTCCTAACAAAGGCTTTGGCTGTTTCTAGAGATAGGATCATGGACTAGATGGGCTTTCAGTCTGATTTGGTACATAAGTTTCTATTTTTTACTGATCATATCCTGGAACATCTGGCCATCTTTCACAAATCATTGGGTGCCTCCCTTGCAGGAAAGGCCAGGATTCTCTATTTATGTATTTGTTTTCTTATTTTTTTTTAGCTGGAGCCCTTAAGACAGATAATCCCTAACAATCTTTCTTTGCTTATGCAAAACCACAGTCCAACTTCGTACATAACTGTCAACCGCCCTCTCTGTCACTACCCCAGGTAATGTTTTGTTGGTAGTGGAGGCACTGAGACATGACTTTGAGTAGAAATCCCTTGAAAAAGTAGGTTACTGCCTTTTAAAGGTTTTCATGTATAATAAAAAAGTTTTCTTCTTTTCTTTCGATCTGCAACATTCAGTAAAGGCTTCTGACATGTGAAGATAGAAGGGAACCTAATTGCACACTTGGTTTTGACACTTTCCTTTGTCAAAATATAAGAACTCATAAGATGAACTTTTTCAACAGGTAGAAAGTAAAGGTTGGAGGAAGGAGAGAGGAACAGTGTTGACAGGGCCGACTGGGGATAGCAGATTGTTTAGAAGCCAAAATGACTGACTGTTTTCAGTTGTTGAAGGGAACTGTTTTTCCTCTAAGGATCTGATTCATTAAAACTGTATGCTGCATTTACATACATTTCTGCTGAATACCTCTCTTTGCTTGAAAGGCTAAGATGGTGCTGTCTTTTTAAGCAGTCAGTGTCCTTGTCCATACTGATGACAAGCATTTACAGAAATCAACCTTGGATGAAGTCCAGTGTCACAGCGGGAAATAGTTTTCTGCGTCCCTTTCCTGTTAGGAGAGAGCTGTGTTATCCAAAGTCTATATCCAAATCTTGTAGAACAGTGATATATTGAAGAGTTAAAACAGATTGGTGGAGTTTTGTAACTGGGTAATGAAGAGACCTAAATACCAAAAAGCTGAGTTTAACCACTTGATTTTTATGTCCCTGTTCCAAAGGGCAAGTGTTACAATGTCATGATGACGAACTTGAACTCTTTCTAGGATCAGATGTACACAGCAAAAGTATGCTAGCAGAAATCATGTATCACAGAGACCCTCTTTAGTGTTAAAACTGGGCCCATACACAGTTATTTCATCTATAATAACAAAGTAAGACATACACACACTGTGGCATTTTGTTGAGCTTGTCTGTATTATTAAAATATTAGACTGGTTCCTTGAACCAAATGTCTTCTGTACATGTTGTGGGAGGTAGTCCACACCAACATCTATTTTCAGGAATCAGTTTGGATGCAGCCATACTGTTGGGGAGTTAGGAGAGCATATGCATACAGACTTTATCAGATAATGATAATTGGCTGGAGGATGTAAGAAGAAACCCTGGCACCATATAGTTTAGTGTTTGACAGGTAGTCACTAAGAACGTTACTAGGCCAATACAACTGAGTTTCAGGCTAGTATCAGGTAAATCATGTGAGTGTCCTGATTATCTGGATGTCATCATACCCTTCCTGACCCCACATTGCCTATATTTCTGATACATTTGGTGGAGAATGATATGCCAATTTGGAGAAGTCCTGAGACACACATCTGAATATCTGACCTTTTGTTGTTGTTGTTGTTTTAACTGACTGTCATAAACCAATTGAAAGTAACTTATGGCAATCCATCCAAGTTCCAGATAACATTCTTCAGAGAGCATGCACCAAATTTAACTGTTTTTGTTTGATTGTTTGTTTGATTGATTGATTTATAATGTATTAGTAGCACATTCCTAGACTAATTTGTGAACTAGTGCAATACAACAATAACACAAGAATTAAAATACCTTATTTTCAGGTTTCTCTTACCTTATTTTTAGGTTTATCTTACTGTTAGGTCCTCTATGTATCTCCAGTACTGACGCATCTTGAGAAGGAAAGTCAGAAGGAACAGAAAACCATCCATCCTTTCCAAAGGACCTTAAATTGATGAGAGATCAGGCAAAACAGACCCTGAGCTCTCATTGCAATATGTCAAAACTGCAGTCTTAGGTCCTACCTAGTGTAAGTTTGCATTGATGGAATTTCTCCATATTAACATGCTTTCAGAGAGGAATTACTCTTCTTCAAGAGATTCTATATGCTGGTTGCTCTGAGAATTTGGGGCAGGAAGGCAAGGGAGGATTCATTTCTCTTTAATTCCTTTAACACTGCCTCTGACAAATATTTGTCATGAATGAAATCACACAGGATTATGGGGATCAACATTAAAAGAAGGATTACCCCTATCACATTTAAGGATATCCACTTTCCTTTTAGACAAATATGTAAAGAATTCCAAGATCTTCTGAGTCAAGACAGATCACCCCTTGGATCCTCCAGACCGACTCCTATACTAGACCTCGACATCCAGAGACATTTAACACATTTCAGGTATGATTTTGAAAGAAGAGCATTTACCTAAAATTCCTAATTTTGGTAAATACTATGTATAATGATGTAATGGTATTTGTTCCCTTACTTATGACATGTCTATATGTCTATACATAGACCACAATAATGTCTATATTCTCTTTATTGTCTGTGCCTGTTAAAAGCTTATGCTTATGTAGCAAAGAGGCTCAAGCTAGTTGTATTCATCCTGCTGAATGGAGAACAGTCTGAGTTTGAGTCAATCATTTTCTATATCTGCTAGCCAAATTTTCTTATCTTCCTTGCTTTAGATATGAGCCAAATCACAAGCCAACCAAGAGAGAATGTAAATGGTCCCGAAGTGTGGAAACTCAAGTTTTGAGCCACCTTGGCAATATAAATGAATCACTATAACAATGAATAGAGGAACAGTTAAGCTGCATCCTTAAGAATTAACTAAATAGCTCCAGCACTTCCTCTGTGCTACTAAGACCATTTGACAGCATCCCACCAGGAGCATGCTTTTACATAAAGTATATATATATATACGTACATATATATACACTTTAGCCTCCAAAGCCGACTGAACCAGAATGACCTCAAAGCATACTGCCTGCTGGGAATGGTCTTGCTACACTAATTTCTGAACAATACCTTGGAATGTTCACACAAAAAGGTGTGATGAAACATCTTATAGATTCTTTTGCCTTTGCTTGGACAACAGAGGGGAATGCATGACTAGCTGAGTCTAGAGATTATTTTCTTTTTCATAGCCATTAGTTGGTACCTTGGAAAATCAACATGTAAAGAACTATTCCAATGAGTAGCTTACAGGTTGTAACACTAAGCAGATTTTTTAAACCTATAAAGCCTTAGTGTAAAGTTGCATATTTTTTAGCACAGCCAGCTGAGAAACTCTCCATTCATTGGATGTGCAGACAACTTCTGTACTCCAATGTCACAACATCTTTTAGTTATTAAGATTCTCACAGAACATCAAGAATTTACCAGCCAAGTGGTGTGGTACCTAATAGTGCCTGACACTTTGAATGACATCCAAAATGACCACTACCCCACCTTGTCTATCTGTTGAGACAAGGGTGGGGGGCAAGGATAATGTCTGGTCCACAAATGCACACATTCCTGTTCATTCTTACACAGAACAGTGTTTACCCTATGCATATATGAACACACCTAGACAACCTCACTTCTATTAAAGTGAGTGAGGAATATTATTATTATTACTCATGCAGTAATGTGTACACATACACATACCACCTACACCGATGTATACTTTCCTTTATACACACACTCCAAAATACCTAAATACACATGAAAACCAAGGAAAACATACTTATTTATATGGAATATTCAAAGAATAATTTTAATGGGCAACCTAGACTTGTAGAAAAATAGTTAATTTCCCATTACATGCACATAAAATAAATGTGATAGAGGGCAGCTAATCCCCAAGGAATCCTGTATTTAAAGAAGAAACAGCAGTCAGAATAAAATGCTGACAGCTTCAGCTACAAAAGCTGTCAATTTGTACAAATCCCATCCTTCTTTCTCTGCTTGACTTCAGTGGGTTGGAGTACAAAGCTTCTGTACGAAGTTCCTGGATCAGTCAGTGCTTTCTTTTATGCCTGCTGTAGGCAGTAAGTGTTGGACTGAAGATGGGCACCTAGAAAAGTACGGGTCTTGATCCTACACAGATGCTTCCCTGGGCTTAAATCAGACAGCTGTTTCTGATATCTGTGCTTGGGGAATGATGAGCACTGCCAGACCCAGAGACTGAGCTGAGGCCATATACCTTTTCCATCTGTTGCACATAAGTTGAGGTCAGATCCAGCTTCTGACCCAGACCTCTAACTCTACTCATCTACATATAGGTGCCTCCATTTCAGCCAAGTAAACCTCCTGCCATAGTCTGTAGGGATTTCATCCATTCACGCAGTGGAATCTGCAAAGTAGATACTTAATGCAGGCCTAATGTAGACATCTACTTTAGCGTGACTTGAATCTCTCTCTGAACTCTGTTGACTCATTAGTCTAGTCCAGACATGCAGCTGAATGGGAGCTCAGCCAACCAGTACATACACAGACACATATTGTGAATGCCTAAGCTTAACGTAGGAAAAAAAAAAAAAAAAAGTCATGATTCTCATCCCCTCTATCTGGCAGTCTTCAGAGCTAGGTTGTCTACCACTCCTACCACTACTTGCCTTCCTGAGATTAAATATCACAGAAGGCACATAAGTCTGTCTCAGATCTCTGAGAAGATGTGAGAATTACTCACCATGTTTTCCAGGAGAATGGAGTATTTTCTGAATCAAGGTTTCAACAGAGACTGCTTTTTACCAGTCACTTGGTTTGTCTATCTTTCTCTGAGGGATGATCCTCATATTGAGCCAACCCCTGTCACAGGAAATTTGCACCTGATGATCTGAGGATGAGAGAAGAAAAAGAAATTCATGGTACCCCAACACAGGGAGAAAGTCCTTGTAAACCAAGAACAGCATAGCCACTGCTCTCTGAGGCATACCACAGCTTTCTACTGGTCACAAACAGAAATAGCTCTTTGTCATCATACATCTGTAGAGAAGGGTTTCATAAAAAGATATTGGAAGCATTTACCTAACATAAACACACTAAGAATTCAAATACTTAACATACATTGGACTCCACATGTGTGATCATAAGCTCTCATTTAAGGTTAGAATTGCAAAAGAACAAACTGTTTCAACCTGTTTCAACCCTGCCTATGGCAGGGGGTTGGAATTAGATGACCTTCAAGGTCCCTTCCAACACAAGACATTCTATGATTCTGTAATTCTATTTGTTACAGTAAAATGAACATATTTCTGATGTATCTATATCTATAAAAAGCATTGCAACTATATGCTAGAGATGTATTTGATATTCTTACCATCGTCACTGTCAAATATTCACTGTTAAATATTCTGATGAAACCTACAACAATTGGAGTCTAAAATTGGACTGTCCTAACAAGTGGCTGATCCTGACTATGCACACAAAATTAGTGTTATTTATGTCCAAAATACTCAAGAGCTATTGGTGCTCTACAAACATGTTTGGTTTTTTTTTTTTTTTTTTTTTTTTTTTTTTTTTTTTCAGAGGAGGCATAAATCTGAATCAATAGATTCAAGCAGCCATCATAAATTTCATAATATACTTTTTCAATTGTGAAATTTTCATCTTCATTTCTGTCTGTATTCCAGAACTACAGGATTTCTTGCAATAAATACTCTGTCTTGAAGCTGTATAAATCTCTAGATTGAGCTGGAGCCAAACTATTACCTCTGGCAAAGACAGGCTTTAACTGGAACTTCTGTCAAGGTTCTGTGAATATTTTAGCAGGATTTAGTGTGTTTTTCAGCCATTATTCAATATGATCTGATTGTAGATATAAATAATCAGAAATCCCATAGTTTCATACAGATTTACTATAACAAGAAGAAGTTAAGAAATTCTGCCTTGTAAACCGTGTTCAAGGCAGAAAAGGAACAATATGAAAACTTGAGATTTTATATATATATATATATTTATGCTGTACAATGTCAGAAAGCAGTAGAGATTTTTTATGACCAGAAAAATTCAGAGGAACCACACAATCCTATATTATTAGAATTAATTATAAGATAATGAAAGACTTTCTGAAGGGTTATAAAATCTGATACCTACAGTATCCAGCATCTACTACCTTAGGGCAAAGGAACTTTTCTTTAGGAATAAATTACCCTACAGCTGGTAAGTGTGGAATTATATTCTCTACTTGCTTGCAACATTACTTGTTCAACATTAATAATTAAGATCAGGGTTCACAGACTAGCACAGGTCAGATACAAGCAGCAATTCCAGTTTCCTCTGTTTTAAATCTTCAAGGTCACACTTCTCTGTGAAGTTTTTCCACTGAGTCCCAATTCATCAAGATCTTTAAAAATGTGTCCTATCTGAAGCACAGGATAGTAGTCTCCATGAAGGGCTCAGAATTGCTGGGTTTGCTCAAACCCCAAACTCAAAGTTCATACAAAGCTTAAAACAGGGAAAATGTTCAAAGAAGCTGCTAGTGAGTCTGAAAACTGCTGAGTTTTGCACAACTTTACCAGATACACAGAAAACATAGGCTCATCTACACCCCTGGTATGACCATGTTTGTGCAGCTGCTCTCTGAGATTCCCATCTGACAAGAATACAGAAAACTCAATGCTGCAGGAAGAATAATTTCCCAGTATTATTTGACCATGAACAAAAAATTCAGCAGACCCTTACATTCATACCAGCAATTATTTTGCACTACCAGAGTCAAGGTTGTGTTATGTATGTTTTATTCAAGATTTTTTCCTTTTCAGTGCATTTTTTTTCAGTGCATCTTACCACAGAGATATTATATTGATATTAGTAAATAAAAAGGGTCAGGACACAAGCATGTATCATTTACTTGTGCTGATTTATAGCAGAAGCCCTTGATTTTTGGTGCCCAATATAATTAGCACTGTACCAAAACATTCCTCGGCACAGTGTCACGTAAATATTACTAATATATACAATAAATAATAACAAAAAAAATAATAACAATAAATGCAATATATATAACAATATACATATTATATATATATTCATAATATATATGTAGCTTGAGGTTTCAAGAACATGCTAGCCCTTACTGTAGCCCAGTTAGCTGCCTTATCCGTGCTACAAATAACTTACGAAGACTTAGAAAATTCCAGCTTTGTCAGGGCTGGTTCGTAAATCACAATAATCCTATGGGTTGTGTTGGGCCTGAAAGCCATAACTAGGCAGAATCAGCATTAAGCCATGAGGCAAACAGGTAAACCATGGAAAAATCCATCTCCATTACTAAGTGCTTTTTGTTCAGACACGCGTGTCTCTTTGTTGTCCTCTAAAGTCTGATCTGTGTAAGTGCATTTATGAGTCCATGAGAGCAGATGGCAAAGCCAGCACATCAGTACTAGAAAAGAACCTAAATATCTTTATATTAAAATTTATTATATTTATATTAAAAGAACCTATATCTTTAGAGAGAGTAATCCATTACTCTGGCTCTTTGCTTTCAAAATGGAATAAGCATCAGGAAAGAGAGAGTAGGAGAATGTGAAAGAGAAGGAGTGAGTGATAGCAAAAAATGGGGAGAATGGAGAAAGGAAAATATATTTAGATAAATCTTAGCTTCTTTTAAAATACCATCTATTAGTTGTTATTCAGAATTTCTTCTTCCAAAAATCCCACAGAACCAAGCAAAACTTTTGTGTGCATATGCATACATCTGTCTGTGCAAGAGGGAAAAGCTGGGGGTTTTAATTTATCCTGAAACTTAATCTGTTTTCAAATCCCACTGATGTCTGCAAAGCTGAGATTTCATTTTTATTTTCTTCAGGACAGAAAGGTTATATGAATCTCTCTAGTATTGTAAATTGCTTGTCTTTGGATTTAGAATAGGTAAAACAGCCTAATACATACTCACTGAAACTGAGAAACAGCTCTCAATTATCCAGGTTGATGGGAGGAAAGACGGGTTGGAATAGTTAGAGAAAGCAAAAAGGTGGATGTATACAAGACACGTATATAAGAGGCTATGTCCCAAGGCTTTGAGAATAACTCACTTTAGAAAAGCTTAGAAATGGTGGAACAGGACAATCAGGAACTACAACAGATGAAGACAAGATTGCCTGAAGGCATGAGAGCTCTGAGACATGCACTCAGAGACCATACGGTGCAGGTTAGTTGTGATGTGAGATGGTGAAATTTTGGCTAACCCCTAAACACCCATAATCATGCCATTAACTGAGCAGAGCTGAATTCTGACATTGCAGGTTCCTTCTTATGAATCTGGATTAATGTTAACCAGCACAATCATCTAACAGCAACCTTTTTCATTTAATGGTGTGCAGGTAGATCTTGATGGTGCAGAAGCATGTCAGTATGAGAAACAGTTGGAGTTAACTCACTTGTTACCTGTCTTTGGCACCTTTGCACTTCCCAGGCATTTAGTGCATCCAACCACCCCCAGAGCATAGAACAAGACCAGAAGAACTGATAGCTTTCAGTCGTATAGATCCCTGCAGTGAAGAAGGGATCTTCTGCTGTATTTCAGAGAAGGAATGGAGATACGTAAAAAACTAGACTCCCTCGAAGATAAAAGCAAACTTATCTATTAACTGTGTGGGTATGGTTCTGGATACTGGAACACAACAGTCTATAATGTTTGATTGTTATTGTTTTGTTTTGTTTTGTTTTGTTTTGGTTTGGTTTGGTTTTTTGGTTTGTTTGATTTTGTTTTGTTTTTATGAACTTGGCCTAGACCAACTCTTCCTGTCACAAGCAATTCCAAGGCACAAGACAATCATGACCCTGTCAAGGGGATGTTCCCAGTTGGAATCTTAGAAATAGCCACCACTTTTCAGATTAAAATACTTGAATAATGGAGATGAGGCCAGACTGTGTTAGATCTCTCTTGAGCAGAGGAGGAGCCTTTGCACTCTTCACCTTACTAGCACAGATATAGGTAACTAAAGCTGTGCCTTAGCCCCAGTTTAAGGACCTTGGGGTTATTTAACTGTCTCATGAATGTGGAGGTCTAGGTCATTTTAGAGACCATCCTGTGTCACATGCATCAACTACTCCCTCAGCTCAAGGCTTGTTTGTGAGCCCTGCATCACATCTGCCAGCCTTACAAATGCTCTGGATGTCCTGTAGCATCTCTTGCCTGGGTGAGCTTGCATGTTCACTTTCCATTCCTGTTTTTTAAGTTTTCTCTTTTGCAGAGGAAGATTTCAGACTGGATTGTGAATGAAAGCCCTCGAGTATGTTTATCTAGTGTGGTGGCTTCTGCATTAAACCAAAGCTGGAATTCTGGATCTAGGATCCTATTTTATTCATTTCATATTTAAGTCTGTTGATAAAGCATCGAAGCAGTCTTCCGTCTAAGGAGCAGAATTTAGGACATCCCTCCAACCCAACTAAAAGCTGAAAACAGTAAATTAGTGCATTTGATATGATTTTAGTCCCTCTTTCTCTCCTGTTGAATGTAGAGAGCATGTATCTACTTCTCTTTTCCATTCCACAGCAATATCCAAGCTTCCCACAGATTCATTCAGGGATCTGAGAGTCACATTGATATGTATTGTCTTGTCTTTACATTCATAACCTCCCTTTTCTTCAGAACAGCTTTGCTGTCTGACATTGCTCAGTCTTGCAGTGAAAGTGTGGTTTTATGAAAGAGTATATTTTATTAAATGATTTCTACTAACTGTATGAGCAGATGCACGTTCTTAGAATGAGAGGTCTCCCCTTATCTAGAAGATATTATAATAAGAAATGTTTTAATAGGAAGTAGATATCATGGTTTTTGAACTTTTGTCAGAAGTCTTTTATAGCTCCTAAAAAGCTTGTGAAAACTACCTTTACCGCAAATCCCACCACAAATGAACTCCCACCTGAAAAAAAAAAAAGCCTCCCCCCCAAAAATAATCTGTGTTGGGGAGAAAAAAAAAAGTGAAACAAAAAAAAATACTTATAAAGAGAATACTTTCTGAGATTATATTAAAGAGTGCTGTACAATTTTCTTGGCTTACATAAGTACAGGCTTCCTCAACTCATTTGTCAGCCTTACTTTTTCACTTGTGAGATTGGATATAAATATGTTTTTTACAGCTGCTTTTGGGTCACTTGCGTCTACAAGAACTTGCACTAGATAGAAAGCTCAGATATCATACTGATGTCATCCATCCCATAGGGAAAGATGAATATTTACTGATTACAGAATTTGAATTTGATCTTCTAAGGTTACATTTCATCAAGGTGCAAAATCCTATCTAGATAATCTATTTCACATATGAAAGATAACAACAGCAAAATAGCAAGGGGGAAACTTTTTTTGCAAGTGGCACTTCTTTTGGAGCACAAACCTTATATAAACAGACAAAAATAATAGGCTCAGAATACTAAAGCTAGAAAATAAAAGCAATCATTATCCTCTCAAATTATTCTGGTTTTGCTTAGCCATTCAGCTGATATGAAACACCTTCACTATGAAACTGTTTGAGACAAGAGTTTTGTCATTTAGTTACTCTCTGAGCCTGGAGCTGTCAGCCTCCTGTGAGTGCCTGGCATCACACTGACAAGGTGACACAAAAAGTGACAGGCAGAAAAACAGAGGCTCAGACATTGGGAGCAGTAAAAAAGTAACATCCTTCTTTCTGAAGGGTAAAAAAGAGCAATGAAATAGGTTTTGAAACTAAGAGCATTTTTTAAATTGTAACAAAAAGCCAAGACCAAGTTCTTACTTGTGAGTTGCCTTTACAGATATGCTTACCACCCTTTTATATTGTTCTCTATTTCTTATACTTCTTTTCCTATCAGGAGGTAGAGGAGCTGCTGTCATAATTCCAGTCATTTTGATTAGCAATAACAGCGTTCTGTTTAGATGCATGGACTGGAAGAAGCTTGGTGTGAGACTACATGGTGAAACAGCTCCAGTGCCCTCTAGAGTTCCCTGATTTCCATGATCTCTCAGAATCTGGCTTTTGATTCAGCTAGTTGCAAAAGAACGCATTGGTTCCTAGTGCTGAGATATTAGCAATCAATAAATTGTTCCTTTCTTTTTCCTTTTGTTCTTTCTTTTACTTGGCCTTATGTTTGCCGAAAGCATTAGAGATCCTTCCTCTGGGATTTGTCACTCATTCCTTTTTCCAGAGATTCCATCTTCAATCTTTTCATAGCAGGGATTCTATCATCTCCTCCGGTTCTGCTTATAACCAAAATCATTTTGAAAGGATTTGAACATTTTTGTGTGTAGAGGCTGAATTGTTAAGATAGAGAAATCGTAAGAATTTTGTTATGAGTCTTATAGTACTTCTTCACAGAAAGGGTGATCAAACATTGGAACATACTCCTCAGGGAAGAGATGGAATCCTATCCCTGGAGGTATTTATGAGATGTGTGGACATAGCACTAAGGGACATGGTTTAGTGGTGAGTCATTTCCAACCTGGATGATTTTATCATTCTATGATTTTATATTCTTTTTAAAGTCACAATTTATGGGGTTAGGAGATCTGATGATCTGTTTTCTTTTCTTTACCCTCTTCATTAACAAATAAGTTCCTTGTTTAATGAGGAAAGAGTAAATATGTATTAATCAGAGATGAGAAAAGCATAGAGACTAGACAGATTCTCAGTCCAGTACTTAAGATTTCTTCTGATTCCAAGGAAATGTCATTTCCTCATTCCCAAATTACTGGGAATTGCTTTGTCATCCATGTTTATAATGTTTAGCTCTTGGTCTTTCTCATTTGAGGGCGATGGGATTTCTCAGCTATATTATCAGCTTCACTGGAGAAATCTACACATGACATTTGGTTGAATCTCATTTACTTCTGTGCCTTGTTGTAGGGCAGAGATGTGACCACTGACTAAGTTAAAGGAGAAACTAAATGAACTGTGCAGGAACAGGAACAGCAAAGGCTCTTTGAGTCACATGGACACACTCACAATTTTCTCAAAAGTACCCAGTCGTCTCAGATCTTTCTGTGGTCTCATTGGTGTATTTGGCTCCCCAGACAGTGATGGGCAGCAAGGCCACTTTTCATCCACAGTGAGGCAGAAGCCAGTATACTTTTTTTTCTCATTAAAAACTAACAAGTAACAGGGTTATCCAGTGTTTTATCTGGGGACTTTAATATGCTGTGCTGGAAGCATTTATTGGCAAACATCCAAGGGCTTCTATGAGTGCCACGTGTAATATTGTTCCATGGCTAAATCTTTGTCTTATAGCTCAGAAACACTATAGACACAGTCTTGGATATTTCAGACATTCCCTGGGCAATTTTCCTAATGTGGAAAATCATCTCTGAGGTCCAAAATCTTCAGAGCTGAAACAGAATATTTTGGAAATAGGGGGCATCAGCTCTGGTGCTCTATGGTAGTTTCACCCTGATGGGCAGGTAAACTTTACCACCAGTACTCTCTCACTCCCCCTACTCACATAAAATAAAAAAGGGCTCAAAGGCTGAGATAAGAACAGGGAGATCACTCACTGATTACCATCACAGGGAAAACAGATTCAACATAGGTAGATTAATGTAACTATGACTAGTGAACTAGAACACTGAGAAACTAAAAGCAAACTAAAAACACCGTCCCCCCTCCATTCCTTTCTACATCACCCCTCTCTCCCCCTCTCCCTGAGCAGCATAGGGGAACAGGGAATGGGGTCTGCAGTCAATCCCTGATGCTCTCTGCTGCTCCTTCGTGGTCACTCTCTGCCCCTGCTCCACATGGGGTCCCTCCCACGGGATACCGTCCTTCCCAAACTGAGCCTGTGGGGGCTGCCCACAGGCAGCAGCTCTTCAAGAACTGCTCCCACATCAGCCCGTACCACAGGGTCCATCCCCCAGGAGAAAACTGCTCCAGCATGAGTCCCCCACAGGCAGCAGTTCTCCCCAAAAACCCTGCTCCTGCGTGGGCTCCGCTCCATGGGCTGCAGCTCCAGCCTGGGGCCTGCTCCTTCAGGGGCTCTCCATGGGCCACAGCCTCCTCCAGGCCACATCCACCTTCTCCACTGGGGGCTCCTCCATGGGCTACAGTGTGGAGATCTGCTCCACCGTGGAACCCATGGGCTTCAGGAAGGCAGCCTGCTCCACCAGGGGCCTCATCACAGGCCACAGGGCCTCCTCTATTCCTGGAGCACCTTCTGCTCTCCTTCTACACTAACCCTGGCATCTGAAGGACTTTTTTCTCTTTACATTTTCTCACTTCTCTCTTCCAGCTGCTGCTGTGAAGCAGGTTTTTTGTTTGTTTATTTGCTTGCTTTGTGTTGTTATTGGTGGTTTTGTCCTTTCTTAAACCTGCTGTCACAGAGGCACAACCAGCATTGCTCACTGGCTCAGCTCTGGACACCAGTGGGTTCCTTTCCAGTGTTGGCTGGAGCTGTCCTTTATCTAACAAAGGACTGTTTCTGGGCTCTTCTCACAGAGGCCAAACTTGTAGCACCCTTTACCCCCCTACTACCAAAACCTTGCCAGGTACGTCTAATACACATTGCTCTCTTTTTTCCACTGCTTTTTATATGCAGTAAAATGAGGTCCATCTGGTTAGGAGAACATGCCCTTAATACACTTGTTCAATTATGAATGGAAAACAAGCCCAAGGACTTACTTTGCAAGGCAACTTTTGTATATGCTGTTTACCACTCTGATCCTATAGACTATTATCCCTGTAATATATGCTGCTGGTGTCCCAGTGTTCATCTTGACTATCAGCCTAACTTGTGCCATGGTTTGGTCCACTCACCTTCTGAAGTAAAGTTTAATTCTCAAGGCATCCTACATAAGGCAGACCTTGCAATCAGAAGAAACCCTTGGAAGTCAGTAGAGAGACCTCTAACTTAGGAAGTTATCTGTATCACTATGAAGATTTAAATATTTTTCCATTTCATTTACAACCATCAAAAGTTTTATCAGATATCATTATTTGTCATCTGCCACATATTGTTAAATCTAGGTAATCATGAAGTGGTTTTCACACTCAAAATTCTGAGAAACTCCAAACAATATGTTCAAGCTTGCTTTTTCTTCATCATTATTATTGTTTTAAAGTATTTATTTATTTTAAATGAGGGTGTAAACATTCTGTGCAGATGGCCTCTTCCCTTCCCCCTCCACCCCCCGGAGAGGGAATCTGTTTCTTTTGCCGCATGTTGAAGTTTCACCAGTCTAGGGTATGGAGAAGTCCTTGAGGTAGCTGCCAAATAATAGTCCAAGCCTTCAGGCATACTTGGATCTTTTCATTTTTAAGTAAGGCCATCATTAAAATATGAGCATACATAATTGCATCATAGCACTGAGCAGGATTGCAGGCTGGTCTGGATGTCTTTAAGCATAAGGATTTATAATACATTGACCTGCTATTCATTGCATTCTTTCTGCATCTCTTCATAAACAGTACCAAATCAGAGATTTTAACCTTACATTTTAGAACAATAAAATTTCTTGGTTTAGGGGTTGCAATGAAATGCAGTAGAACACTGAGAATACTCAGATGATTCTACTATAAAAACTCTAAGTTTAATTTTAGGATCTTAAACCCAAAAGACAGTCTTACAATGAAAGCAACTCTCTTAGTAGATGGGGTTCAATTCACAAACAAAAGTGAACTGAATTTAGTGGGAGCTCAGTCAGTCTAAACATCATGCATTTAAATGTGACTTTCAGGAAGTGTGTTTTAATGCTTTGCCATTAGTCTTCTGCCGGTCACACTTTGGATTTCAGTGTAAAATCAGAATTTCTTCCCAACTTGAAACTTACTTTCATTGGCAAAGAGAAATTATCTGTCTTTCTTAGATTTCTCAAAGACTTGTAGATAAACAAAGATCACCAAAGTTAGAGTAATGGGAGCTACTCATAAAATGTAAGATAAAATAGAAGATAATATCTCTCAGCCTTTTTATGCTCATTACATAAAACAGGGCTAAAAAAAATACATCCTCACAGGAGTGTGCCATGGAGGGCTGGTCAGAAATTTTCCATAAAATAGTTTCTTTCAATAAGTATCATGGGAAAGTTAATAGGCTTTGCATATCTCCATCTGTGGGGAAGAATACTTTCAACAGGAATCAAATGAGTTGTCATGAGACTGCACTGTCATTTCAAGGCTGGTTGTTTGCTGTTGTTTAATAATAAATACAAATCTGCCTTGAAAAAAACTGATTTTGGATTATTTGTGGTGTGTAAAAGCTTAAAAAGCAGATCTGTAAAGGTGATAGATGCATAACTCACCCCACAAAATTCTTTTGCTGTGAACTTCAGTTTTCACACAAGAAGTTGAAGATTCTGTCCAGTATGAAATACTAATATCAAGGTGTCTCCATATCAGCTGGTTGTTTAGGCTTTCCATTTCACTATATCTATGGAAAGATATAACTTAACGAACATTAACATGAGACATATTTTTAGATACTACAAGGTATACCATCAGCCCATTGCTGCTTTAAAAGGGTATTCTCCTGTAAGCCCTCTGCATTGCCTGCTCAACTGGCACAAATATCTTGTTACTATAAGACATCTAAATCATATATCATCATATATTCTTGCTCAAATCCATGGCATAGCCAGAAAAATAAAATAAAAATAATAATAATAATAAAATAAAATAAATAAAATAAATAATAAAAATGGTGTAGCTTATCATAAAAGAGGCTTTTCATATGCTTAGTCATACTCCACACACCTTTGACCATATTGAAATCCCCAGGGCACAATTCAGTTGCCTAAACATCGGTGTATAGTACCAGTGCACAAAGATGCACAAAGATAACCTGCATGGCCTCAAAACACGTAGAAGCAAGGTGAACTTAAGTTCTATATCATGTCTACCAATTCTGTGCTGTCGTTGTAGGTGCCATAGGGCATCTCAAGTCAATGAAGATTCTTACACATAGGAAACTGACTTGAGTTCTCTTTGATTGTAATGGAAGTTTAGGCACTGTTGACGGATACAGCTACAAGTTGACGTCTTTGCTTACATATGTTAATAACAGACTTTGTTCCATTCTGTTTTCTACAGTCTTGTTCAGCATTTGAGAACATTTAAATCTTCTGCCCTCATTCTTAACCCTATGGATATTTTTTTCTGGGCCAATCTCTGTAAGGTTTCACTACAGTATTCCAACTTTGTTCTTCAGGGTGTATTGAACTAATATATGAACAAAGTACTATTTCTTTTGCTCAAGAGTGGAAATGTTCAAAGACAAGCAGACCAGAAGAATTCTTTGCTATTCAATACTTTCTTAAACTTAGAATTCGTGTCTGCTGGAAATTAATGATTGCAGGTATTGTCAACTGTTTAAGTTGATAGTGGTTTATTTTACACACAAGATCATTAATATCTTATACATCTCTCAATATAGTCAGTTCCCCCAAACAGGACCCAGAAGATCATACAAGCACTGTAAAAATCACAAAATATTATAACTAATAATGATAGTTTGGGACTTTATTTTTTTTTTTTTTTGCTCTCTAATAATCTTAGCTTTTTCACATTTTCATTTCTCTGGACTAATGAAAGACAGAAATGAATATAAAGTGCAACACAAAATCTTGAAATCACCTGACTCATAAATATCAGAATTGAAAGCGCTAAAAATAATCTTATCTGTATGCTATGGTTGATATTGTTTCTGCAAGTATTAAAAACATCAGACAATTATAATGATTTTTTTTTTTTCTTGGTAAGCCAAACATTTCTCAAAAACAAACAAATGAAAAGTTTGAAGTTAAAGCCATATATTTTTACCTCTCTACAATTTTAAACTGAAAAGATAAAGATATTACTATAAATCCAAATTTCAAGAGTCCAAACTTCAAGAGTCATGTGGTATCATTAATTGATGTCTGCAAAATAGTCCTTATAAATATTTAATTATCATTTTCCTCTCATTACTAACTGGAGATAAACATAATTTCCTGCTTTGAAAAGTGCCTGGAGACATAGATAAACATTCTAAAAGTGAGTTATTTGTTAATCGCCTTTGGGAGACCTTTCACAAAAGACTGGACCATTCCCAATCTGAAACGGAGACATATTTCCCCACTGAGTTCTTATTTTGGTTAGGACTCATATAAGTTTGGTTTCTTTCTTAGGATACTGGTATTCCTAGCAAACAAGATTCCCATGTCCAGCAGAGACAGAAAGATCACCCTGAAAAACATGTTGGAACCTTTCCCATATTTGTTTTCCATATGTCCAGTATTCTGGCAATTGTCCATGTTTTGTATAACGTCTATTCCATGGGCCACTGTTTTTCTACTATTTTCTTAAACAGCTGGAAAGACTAAGAAGCCAAAATGCAGAGGAGAGGAATTCTCACTGAAATGCAATGTTCCCATTTCTAACCTATGTGTGGCTCTCTGTTTTAGATCAGGGTTTACTGAGATGGTGCCTCAGACACCCAGAGAGTTACCATAAGGGCAAAATCTTAACTAGAATGAGATGAAGTAGTCATTGTTTTGGAAGAATCACTGTAATGTGTTTTTTCTCCCTCACCCAAACCAATATAAAATATTGATTTCTGAAAAATATCTGCAGAGCCAAAAATCAGCTTATTATCCTCTCCTTGTTTTCTTCTTCCCTAAGCAGAACTGGGATGTCTGAAATAAATATTTTAAATACTGCAATGACGTTTCAACCTCTGAAATAATTTTCCACTTATGTTTCTATATGAAAGTTAAAAATCATTAAAGATTTTTGGTTAGTTGGTTCATTGCTTTCTCTTCTGTTTCTGTTCTTGTTTTTCCTACAAGTTATCAAAATGATTTATTACAATGATGAAAAGAATTTGGTTGCCCGTATGAAGGTGTCTAGTACCACATGAGATGCCCTGAATCTTATGTGAACAACTTGTAGTGTACACGTAGCATTTAAGCAGGCAGGGCTGGAGTCAGTTGCCTAAAGAGTGGTCTCTGGTACCATTTCCAAAACCCTTGCAAAGCTGTTATCTGACACAGGAACAAACATGCATGCTCCTGTATCTGCAAGTGGAAGCCAGACAGATGCCCAAAAGCATCTCAAGTGACTATAGATATCTATGGGTGCAAATAAGTGCTTCTTTAAATTTAAATTAAATTAATCTACCATCAGACTGCCTGACTACTCCACAAATACATCATTTCAGTTATTATTAAGTGAGGAGCAACAGTGAAAATCACCTGCTTTGCAGTTCAGGAAAACAAGAACAAATTCAGCATTAACTTGAGAAAACGCCTTATTTAGGTGAAAGATGCAATGAGGTAAATCTATTCTAGGAAATTCAACACCACCACAGCAAGAAATGTTGGAACTTGGGTATTTTTACTATTAATTTGTTAGGAAAATCTGTGGATTTAGCCTAGCTGAACTAGCCCTAGGTGAAATATTTCCTGGGTGTTGTTGGGCCTTAGCAATGGCCAGGAGCTATTCCCTAATGGCAGTTTGGATTCCCCACTGTTGGATATTCAGAGGGTTTAGCAGCATAGACAAGACCAAACTGTGGCTATTGCCCTGGCATTGCATAACTTATTAATACATATGCAACTATACATAATTCCATGTAGGATAATCAAAGCTTGTTGTTTAACAGTCTGACCTGGGAGATTGGATAAACCACACAGAACTGGTTTCATATACCTGAGAAAGAAGGGAGCCAAACCTTCTGGGACAAGAAAAGTAGCAATGCTGCAGGGTCTTGGGCATGGATTTCTCTTGGTCTCTCTGAAGTCAACAATACTGTGTCAATCTGCATCAGCCACAGATCTGTCCCACGGTGTTTCAGAAGTGATACTCCTACCAAAAACAACCTTTGAAGCTGTGTGTAGTCTGCTTTTCTGCTCTATTTTTTTTTTTCCTTTCTGTTTCTCCTGCAGGTAATAAATAGTTTAGGGAGCAAATCTTGAATTTCACTATAGCAAAATCAGCTTACTGTAAACTCTTTGACGTATGTGAGTGCAAATATATTTATGTGTGTGTGTGTATTTCTTTTTCTCTTTCTGTCTCCTTCCCATTTGTAGTTTGATCACTCATGGTTTTGGAACTCCTGCAATATGTGCTGCCCTAAGCACTTTCCAAACTGTTCTCAGTGAAATGCTGAACTACTTGGAAAAGCACACATCGCACAAAAACGGAGGAGCGGCGGAATCCGGCCAAGGACACGCCAACTCGGAGAAAGCCCCCCTGCGGAAAACTTCAGAGGCTGCTGTGAAAGAGGGCAAAACAGAAAAGACAGACTAGCTACATCAAACAGAATCTATTTCAAGAGAGTCTTGCTGCTGATATTTTTTTTAAATATATATATCATTGAGGGCGATTTATCTCCAGTGGACCAAATCCAAAAAAAGGGGGGAAAAACAAAAAACATAAAAAAAAAGAAAAAAAAAAAAAAAAAAGAAAGAAAAAAAGAGACATATTAAAACAGAGAAAGAGAGAGCATGAGAGAGGAAAGTATTCAATTCTAAGAACAGCAGTGTACAGTAATTGTGTGATGAAATTGTCACTTTTTTTAAATTTATGTTGCTCTAAACTACTTTTTTGTGCACGTAGTATTTGATTGTTCTGAATGATACACTAACACTGTTTTTATAAGCACTTCTGGACTTGGCTGAGGTGGCACATGAAATTTGTCACAGGCTAACTTGAAGCACTTTCTTCTCTGGCAGCACAGTTAGGGCCAGAACATCGGTTGTGGGACATGCAGTTCCAGCATATTGGTTTTGCTCACATGCTGGATAGATTGAAAGAAGGGCTTCTTCTGATCTATCAGAAATGCCTGATCCAGACATCATTGGGAAAATAATATGGATACCTGACAAGAGAGAAATCCATGGGTCATGAGACAAATGAACTGTCTGGTATTGGGGGCTGCATATCTCCACGTGGGATTGTACAATAAAGCTGCACTGGAATGAGACCAGAACCTGTTAGGAATCTGTCCTGGCCATTCAAGCAGCTAAGGTGTCTTTTGTGAGAAGAGCATGGCAAACTAAATGGGGAAAAAAAAATCCATACTTGATAGTTTAATTAAGAGCCCTGATCCCTTCATGAACTTCAGATTAAATGACTGCATGGGCTTCTTTCTTCTATCTTCTCAGCCCTTGGTCCCACAACACTGCAGTCTGCCATACCTGGGTCTCTGTTCAACAGGATCAATGCAGGCAATCGGAGTCACCTTTTGTGTTGCCATGATTTTATGATGCTTTTTCTTCAACAGCTTGTTTCTGCAGCTTTATTGTTTTCAGAAATCCATCTGAGGTGCAGAGGTCTAACAGAATCCACTCATTTACAGAAAAAATAAAATAAAATAAAACCAAAATGACATGCAAGACAGATTGGTACAGTCCACAGCAGCTAAGTGGTTAATTACTGTGTATTTTGAAATATTAGTTCACCACCCAGCACATATCCTCACAAAGAAAACATTGGGGGCATAGTTTGAGCTCAAGCCTCTGAGTCAAGAGGCATTTCCCAGCCACATTCTGACTTCTTCAACAAGACTTTCATTCAATTCATTTTCTTGTTTCTCTCATATCATTTTATTGAGAAAGTTAGGGAGGATTGATATTGTAGGGTGGGGTTATACTGACCATCAGACTCTCTAAAATCAACATAATAAGATCTTTTCTTCCAAAAGATAATTCATCTCTTTCTACAGCAGGAAATATATATATATATATATATATATATATATATATATATATATATATATATATAGTTGTCCATGTGTAAGCATTTACAGTTATTTGAGGTGTTTTAGGGTGTCCAAGACAGCCACATAGTTTTAACAGATATGTCAAGAAACCAATAAGGTATCTGGACTCTCCTGAAAGACGATATGGAGGACCTGAGAAGACAGTACTAGAGACATATGGGTGGCCACCTGTCCTGCACACCGAATGCCTAGGATGGCTGGAAGGGATCGTCTGGAAGTGCCTGTCTTTCTCCATGGATAATAGCTGAAATTTAATGGTGGTATTTTGTATTGCACATGACTATAACTGGACTGGTCACCCTCTTCTCCCTATAATCAGTAGAGAGAAAGAGGCACTTATGGTGTACTCTTCATCTTACCTCAAAACAGCAATGAATCATGCCCTTGAAGTGTTTCTTTTTCTAAACTAGATAAAAAGGAAAACAGGGATAAAAGTACTGATACACATTATCATCTACTAGAGCTAGTTAAAATACCTTACATCTTGCATGACCTGCTTTAGATTTATCAACCTAGGGGTTATAAAAACTATCCAAAATCATTTACAGGTATGTTGTAGGGAGCTGATTAACAAGATCATCCTCAGCTTTGAAAGTTATGGCATGGTACTATCCCTCTTGAGATCAGTGAGAACATTGTCATCAAGGCAAGAAAACAAACTAAAACTGAGTCCCTATTTGCTTGTATAAGGAAATTAGAAAGAGGGAAGGAGGAAAGGAGAGAGGGAGGGAAGGAATCCTATGATTTTGCTTAGTCCTTGCTCATAGTAGGTATATAATTTAGGTACCTACTTTAGTGCTATCAATCTATCCTCCCTCTATGCAATGAGGGAAACAGATGCATCTCCATGGGATTCCTCCTCCTTAATTCATTAAGATCAGCTAAGTGCCTAACAGAGCATAAACTTTGCTGAATGAATTCCAGCACCTTTGCAAAGAGTGCTAAAATGAAATGAATGTTCCTCCATGATATCTTCTACGGAAACATTGAAGAACCATTCTAGAACATGAAATATTTGAGTGTGGGAGTAGGTAACCACTGGTTAAAAGTGAAAAAGAAATTCATTGTTTGTCTATTGTCCAAACTGAGGGGGAGAAAGAGAGAGGGGAGAAAAATTTAAATGTTTGCCCGTGTCAGATATGCAGATTTGCCACATAAAAATGTACTGTAAAGCAATTTATTTATGGACCTGCACTTCAAGATGATAATGAATTTAAATTATATTTTAAAGGAGGAAAAAAAAAAAAAAAATGCTTTATAAATCCTTTTCAAGTTTTTCACTAAAATATCACTCTTCTGGAGATGGGGGAATGACTGGTTGTATAGATTATTCTGTAAAACTGTTGAAGAAACAGTGTTTTATTACAATCATACTCAAATGTCTGTTATTGGAAAATTGTGCGTATACAACATTATTGGAAATATTCACCTATTTGCAATATGGTCTAAGGTTCCAAAAATAATTTACCTAAATAGTTACATCTTTTCTGATTGCATAATCACTACATGTCTCTGCCCTGCAAGCAACAAATTATTTTTGACCTTGATTATCCTTTTATCTATTAATATTAAAGAAAACCGAGCACTCTTGAAAACCCAGAACATGCAGTTTCAACCTTAAGGACCTCTACAGATTTTGGGGAGGGTTTCAGTACAGATCTGATTCAAGCTGATTGAATTCCTAGATGTTCTTATCATTAAGTGTCTATCTGAATTTACATCCTCATCTTTCTTATTTTTCTTTTAGTATCTTAGCATATTTTAAAGGCAAAATTGTTTCAAAAGGGTAGCTGCAAGGTTTGTTGACATTCACAGGCTCTCTGTTATTTATTTTAATCTGTATTTAGTTTTATTGGAAGAAAAATGTATATTTTGCTACCTGTTCTGTTGAATTAGTTATCAGAGCAGTTTCATGTCAAAAAGCCTTTGGTTTTCAGAACAGGAACTTTCATTGTGGTTTTAATTGATGAATTCACTGATGTTCCTATTAAAAATTCAGACTAAGTTCTCATTCACTTTTCACACATACATGCACAATGTTCCCATGGGGTTTTGTTTGTTTATTTGTTTGTATGTTATTGTTTTCCATTTCTAAGTCCTTGTCTCTGTGGAAAAGTTCCCACCTCAAAACACAGTCATGAATTAGATCAGCCTGAAGGAAGGGCATGGTTTGAAGTTACTGGGTGCTCACCGGTAGCAAATTCAAGTATATTTGTATCTTTTTGACTTTGAAATAAATCTGATGACAAAAGATGTTCTCCCTTTGAAAGATCATGGAATTATTTATTTCACTCTGGTCAAAAACATGTAAGTAAAGACAAGTGACCAAACCTCTATGGCCAAAGCAATTAATCATTACAGTTTTTGAAACATAGAAATGCTTAGATTCATAGGTCATGTTGGATGTGTATTTGGATCCTGTTGTATTTCAGGTTATTTCCCAGCTTTGTATACATTACACCTCTCCCATCATGACTATCAGAACACATTAAGTAGTACAGTTGACCCCCAAAAAAGTCATTGCTGCTTGGATTTATTAGCAATTTAATGATGAAGTAAACACACTGACTAACCACATGCCTTTCTTTACAGAGTAAGGTATTACTCACTGTGAGTAAGACAAGTACAAACAGCTCTTGCATTGACTAAGTTTATAAGGTAAGTCTCCAAAAGAGCTAAGAGTGACATTGTTACCTCCAACTTCTGCCCTAAGATCTGGATTTCTGTTCACAAAGACCTCCATTAGTACCACTAAATAGCAGAGATGTGTAGCAAAGGGAGAGTTTTATGCAGGTGATGAGAATTGGTACAGCATTCATGTGGTCCATAAAGGGGAGTGAACCACAGACAAGCAGCAACCTACAACTGAAGACTATCAACAGTTTTGTCCTTCGGGCTGTCATCCGAACCCCTAATTCTTTCCAGGTGTCATTCTGTTGTCTTGGAGACCTGGCACAAGGGGTGAATTTGGACTTTTCGTTTACTTCTTTTTATTTTTTTTTAAGACAAATTCCAACATTCTTTGGGAAAAGACTTTAGCTCTCCAAATCAACAAGGAATCTGCTCTTTGAAGCGTCTCTTTAACTTTTGCTAAAAACAGCAACTACTAAGGAGGCTCAATGTATACTCTTTCCAAATACTGGACCTCTGTGTAAATATTGCCCCAGCTCATCTCTTCTGTTGAACATGACTCAGTGGCACAGCTACTACTCACAATTTTGCAGCAAGGCTCAGGAGGGGCTGCTTTAGTGTCCTAAGAGCCAATTTCTCTAACTGCCTTTGTTTGCTTGTTTGTTTCCTCATACCAACAAGCAGTTTTGGTCTTAGATATCTTAGGTATCCAAAAGGGCTTCTGATGAGTTCCAAGGTAATTTGATTTTCTTTTACCTTTTGGAGAGATAACTCTGCTGCTCTACTCTTTATTTCTATGGTCAAGTAAAAAACAAAACAAAACACAACAACCTCCATTAATAGAAGACACAAGCCTGCAACACAAGGAAAAATCAACGAACAAATATACAGGAGCTGTAATTATAAAAATAGCATCTGCCTCTGCCCTTGTTACAGGTTCAACAAGACTTTAAGTACAGATGTGTGGGGAATGAGGGAGGGAGGAAGATAATGTCATTTTCCTTTGCCAGGTGAAAGTCATTTAGAGAGGTCTAATCTTTATATTATTATTATTATTATTATTATTATTATTATTATTATTATTATTATTTCTATTCCTTGCTTTTCTTTATTTTGTACAATTAATTCTATTCTGTACAGCAGCTGTTGTGATTGTATTTAAATGTGTGTGCACTTGGTCACCAACAATGTCCTATTTATTGTTTTTTTTTGTTTGTTTTGTTTGTTTTGTTTTACTTAATTTAATTTAATTATTATTCAGTGGTGAAAAAACATAATCTTTTATATTTCTATTTCATATACAAGCTACCTGTTTTATGTGAGTCTATGAAGATAATGACCACATTTGAATGAACATTTCACGGCAATAAAATCTATGTTGATTTAACCCTGAATTCTCTGTGCTTGAAAATAAAGTCTATGTGTGCATAAAAAAATGGACAACCAAGTTGTCTAGGAACTGTCTCTCTAATTACAGGACCTAGAATTCCATCTGATATATAAGATACACACATCAGAGGAACACCAATAATACTATCGCTATACTACATAATAATACTATATTGCTATACCATTGCTCTACTACAATGAAGAAATCAGCTTATGCAGAATTTAGAAGTATATAGGGATTATTGCATGTAATTGTGGTTATCGTAAATATTTATCTCATCTTGAAACCATTAACTCAATTTCATTCTTGGTATATCAAGAGAAAGATATAATGCTTGACAATTGTCCTGCCCTAAAACAGGGATCCAAGCTAGATGTGATGATTTATATTAGTTTCATCTTTCCCAGTTGACCACAGTGGAAAAGTGTCAAGAATCTAAATCCATCTCCATTGACACTGGACTCAACCTAGAAAATTAGCTAACCTTGAATACTAATATTTAGATAACCAAACTAAAATGAGAAATATGCTCTCAGAATTGCCATTCGCCATGATTGCATAGAAAGGCTGTGACAATGCTGACAATCAAATGCACATCTCCACAGTCTCAAATTAATTCTTTAACCTTCTGACTGCAAGCATACAGCAGTTCAATTCCAATTCCTACTTCAGCCAGGGGTCTGCAAGCAGTCTCACTCTAGATTTTGGTCCCAGTGTTGTGGTTTGATTCTTCTCAGGCAGGAAAAAAAAAAAAAAAGAGAGAGAGAGAATGAAATGTGTTTAGATGTAATTAGCATCCCTCTGCAGGTTTGATTTTTGAAGTAATGCTAGCTTGGATGTTTAACCAAACTTTCCAAAACAGATTGATCTGAAAAGTTTTGCTGAAAAAGAAAAAAAAAAAAACCAAAGGAGATATTTTAAGCAGTTTCCCAGACATATTATTTCAAAACTATTTGGAAACCTGAGGACAATCTTTTCTGTGTTCTTTCAGTTCTTACAGAAATGACTTTATGAGTAACTCTAGACAATGACACACCAAGGGCAGAGCTGCAATGCCAAAAACTTCAGAAGGATTTCAGGTGAAAAAGGAAATAGTTTGGAAGGCAACTTGAACATGTTTGAATTTGGTTTATCCAACCCACACCTCTGTTCCCTATCAAATGAACTCTCACTAATTAATATTACCCCTTATTCTTCTGGGAAATACAATTTCCCCAGTGCTACACTGAATTCCTCTGATCAGTTCTGTATGTGCTCTTGTCCAAAGTCAGAGGACATATAACTCTGACAAATTCATCAGTATTTTAAATATAATCACGTGAGAGGTTGGCTCTGCCATCTCTCTTCACTTTGGTGTGTAAATTTTCCTACTCACTCTATTAAAAGAAAAAGAAGAAAAACCCACTGAGATTTGCAAAAGTGCAATGCCAAAATACATGCCAATGAGCAAAAGTAGCCTCTAATTTGTAGACACTGCAACATACAAGAAGACGAAAGGCAAAAAATATTGATAATAAAAAATACACCTTTACCAGAGTTTACACATAAGCACTATATAGAGAGTTTGTACTAATTTGCATTCTAAGTAATTGACAAAGCAAAACAAGGGAAAAATCTGTAAAATGCTGAGTACACTGAACTCCCAGAATTAGAAGAACTGATGTATGGCAATATTTGCATGTGTTCAATGACAGAACTCCTACTTATGTTAGAGAGGCTCGGTGTTCATTTATATTTTGCTGAAAAATGCAGATTTTTTTCTAGGTAAGCACTAGAAGCCAAACTAACAAAATGGCTAGCTCCTTAACTGCTATTTAGGTTCATACCCCTGTTGAGAAGACATGACTAAGAAATTAATGAGAACTTCAAGCCTTTCAGTTGTTGTTCCTGTGGGCAAATGTTCATGGTTTTGTTGTTATTTCTGCTTGTTTTACTGGAAATATATTTGAATTATTGATGTGTAAATGCAGATTCTGAAGTAACTCAAAATACTTTATTTTTGAAGAAAGCATTACTAGGATTACACTGAAGTGTGGGATATGGTTCTACCCATCTGTATCTCTTACACTAGACAGACCTATACAAAGATAATCAAGATGAAATCTGCTGTCATTTTATACAAAGAGACATAGTGGGGGCATGATTCAATCACACACATATAAACATCTAGTGACATCTTAGACAGCCTTGTCTATCCTCCTTGCCTTCCCACTGCTTCTCCAGAAGGACTGAGGTGTCTCACAGCTCCTTCACTGTATTTGTCAATGCCTTGCACATATCTTGGATACCCAAGGAATCCTGAGATAGTACTGTCAGCTTTCAATAAACATACATGTATAGTACAGTCTGCATACACAGTCTGCACATAAAGTACTCTGGTTCAGTTGCTCACACATAGTCAACAGCTGCCATTTCAGCAGCCCAGAGTACTCTGCTTGGTGTCCATCTGTCACTTCATCAGTAGCTTCATGGAAGCATGGGCTTTCCACAGGTCTTGTAGATCTATCTTAGCAATGTATATAAAAGCCTGATCGGTGTGTGTTCATGTTAAACAAGACAGAAACAGGCTCTTTTAACTGGTGTCCAATGATGGGAAAAGACATGGTGGACAAAAAAAAATAAAAAAATAAAAACAGGAAATTCCATTTAAAAAAGTAAGAAAAACTTTTTGTCTGAGACTTTATTTGAGCTCTGGACTAGGTTTCCCAGAGAAACTGTGGAAATCCTTAAAGATTCCCAGAACCTGGGAACTCTATATATGGTCTTGGGCAACAAGTTCAAGATGAATGCTGTGAGCAGAGTGGATGAACTAAGTGATCTTGAGATACCCCTTCCAACCTTCACCATTCTGTGATACTGTGAGCCCTTTGGACTGAGTTCAGTTGCTCACATAGAATCTATCATCTTTTGAAATAAGTAAGATATCCTGCCTCATATGTATGTACTTTTCCAGACAGAATGTATGTCATATTTTCCAGCCCCACTCAAATTCCTTAGATCCTCTTGTCCATAAATGCATGAAACTGTGAAAACTGCCTGGTATCAGTTTTAGTTATGGCTCAGTACCTGTGCCAATACAAACCATTGTACATACACAAGCAGTTTCAACACTGTCCTGGTTTCAGTTAGAACAGAATTAATTTTCTTCCTAGTAGCTGGTGGAATGCTGTGTTTTGGCTTAGGATGAGAAGAGTGCTGATAACACCCCGATGTTTTAATTGTTGCAGAGCAGTGCTTATACCAAGCCAAGGACACCTCAGACTTTTGCTCTGTCCTGCCAACAGGCAGGCTGGGGGTGCAGTAAGAGCTGGGAGGGGACAGACCCAGGACAGGTGACCCAAACTAGCCAAAGGGGTATTCCATACCATCTGACATCATGCTAAACAATATATAGGGGTGGCTAGCTGGGGGGAGGGGGCCTGACTGCTCGGGGTTAGGCTGGGCATCGGTCAGCGGGTGGTGAGCAATTGCATTGTGCATCACTTGTTTGTACATATTATTAGTAGTAGTACTATTATCATCATTGTATTATTATTATTATTATTATTATTATTTTCCTGTCTTATTAAACTGTCTTTATCTCAACTCACGGGCTTCACTTTCCATTTCTCTCCCCCGTCCCAGAGAGGGAGGGGGGAGGGTGAGTGAACGGCTGCGTGGTGTTTAGCTGCCAGCTGGGTTAAACCACGACAAACACCCTATGAAACTCAACATTTAAAGTCTTGGACTGGACATGGAGTTTCAGGAAGAAGAGTCCTATTACTGTTCTCACCCAAAGCCATACAGTTTTCATACATTTTTGTTAATACACTTTTAACACAAATATTAGTGAAACACCCTGGGCCATCATTATGGCCAGTTAAATTAAGGAGTTATCAAAGCATTGAACCTTTGCCAATTAATTTACAGTGTGAAGCCAGTAATAAAACTGCATGGAAAATTAAGAATGATTCATAAAGAGCACATTTGTGGAATTGGATACCCTGTGAATAAACTGATGGAAGTATGCCAAGATATCTCCTTATCTGTCAAAATTTGGATCTGAGAAATAAGTGGCCAAACTTCTCCTTTAAAAATGACTATTATGTGAAAATAAAAATGGAAAACAAAACCAAAAACAAACAAACAAACAAAACTTGTTTTCATGAAATAACCAAGGAATTGATGAATCCTACATCATTTGGTGTCTTCACAGCAACACTGGATGCCTTACTGCAAGACACACAGGCAGCAGGACTCATGATCTGGAAACTCCTTGACCCATTTCAAGCAGGAGAAGAAGGTATTTTGTTTGGTAAGTTTTTCAATCTATTTCAGTCTGTGTTTGTTGGTACATCCATTTGCAGATCAGTTAGGATAGTAAGGAATAGATTTTGACTATCCAGTCTCAGCTGCTATTCATATCTCAAATACCGTAAGTAGCTTCTTGTCAATTGTTTGCTCCTTTAGAGGAGTTGATTTTGTTTCTGTACCTAAAATGTTATCAGTCACTGCTGACACATAGATTATTTCAAACTTTGTGCAAAATGCAGTAAAGACAGCCTGTCCCTGAGGAAGATCATTAAAAACTTTCTGTAAAATTCAGAAAACAATATGTGCACATAATTTAAATCACACAAATGTGCCACAGCAGTTATCAACAAAGGTCATACAGTAAGAGGGAATGGTATGAGGCCAAAGCCAGATGAAACCCTTGACTCATTAGCTTTCAAAGAAAGTTACATATATATATTGTTATTTTATATAAAATATATAATATAATGTATAATTATACTCTTTTGTTATATTGTAGTTATATTTATTAATCTTAGAATAAGTGTTCTAGAGTTATGAAGTAGATCTCTTCTAGATCATATGTCATATCTTTCAGTACCATACTTCAGGGCTTCTGACCTCAAGAAAACCTCAGTTAGGTGCACATACCCAATCTGCAAAGTGTTCTTGTGAAGGTCTTTATCTACTGTACCTGATGACAAACCCCAAGATAAAAGTAGAAGAATCCCATCTCATAAACAAACTAAATACATGTATATATATTATTCAAGTGATGATGATGATTGTCAAGCAAGCTGGTTTATTTAACAAGCTTTTCTTTAATAATAAGGATTAGAATAATATATAAAGAATACCACGGACAGTGCATTTGTATGCTGTATTCTGAAATTGTAAAGATTTCTTCTAATTTGTAATGGCACTCTAATAATTCATGGGATGAAAAATTTCTAGTTCACTGAATAATGTTTGAAATTAATAATATTAAGTGAGTTTATTATTTACAGTGGAGATAAATGTACCTATTTTATCTCCTTCAAAAGCCAGCTCAGACAACACCTCCTTGTTTCTTGCTTTCATCAAGTTACAGAATATCCCAAAGGAGAGAGAATATCACACTACATTTTTTACTTCTAGCATTCAGTGCACTGGTGGTATCTTAATGACAACATATAGACTTTATTTGACTCAATAAAAAAAAAAAATAAATAAATAAATACTAATGGTCTTTGGTAGGTCTAAGGTTAATTCCAGGCAACTCTTTTTGCCCCTTATTCTATAGGGCTTCTCTTTGTACTCCTCATGAATGTGAATTTTGCAGAACAAGTACACCAAAAACTGAAAACTGAATGAGAACCTTGAAAGGACCAGACACTGACAGCCTCTCTGGGACAAAACTTAAACAGCTTTCTAGGTGATCAAAAGAACTATGAACAGTTTCTTATATACCTTCTCAAACTTGTCATGGGAGAGCACAACTGGATGTATTTCGTACTCACAGTTTGGAATCACAGTTTGGAATCAATCCCAGCCATTCAAAAGCAGCCCCTAGGGAGCGCGAGTGACCAGGAGCGCGGCAACCAGGGCGGGCAAACAGGGAGTGGAGCGGCAGTTAGCGAGGCAGTTCGCGCAGGGAGGGCAGAGCATTCCCCCCGCCCATACAAACAACTCCTCTAACAGCAGTCTCCCATTAGCTAGGCTGCAATGGTCTCCACCAGGCATGGTGCTCTCTCCAGGAATTCAGTACACACCCAGATCGACTGCCCGTCCAAAAATGCAGCAGTTCAGGTCACTGGATGCGGGGAGTGTCTGAGCCTGTTGATGCCATCGGCAGGAAGCAGAGAGACTGTGTGCGTGAGGTGCGAGCAGGTGGACAAGCTGGTCTGCATGGTGGCAGAACTCAAGGAGGAGGTAGAAAGGTTGAGGGCTATCACAGAGTGCGAGCGGGAGATAGACTGGTGGAGCAACTCCCTGCAGGGCCTCAAGGAGAGGTACCAGGGTGAGACACCCCAAAATGGGGTGGACCCCCTGCCCTGTCACCATCAGGCAGAGGACCTGGGAGTTGAGGAGGAATGGAAACAGGTCCCTGCTCAACCTTGTAGCCAATGCCCTTCCTTTCTGGCCCCTCCTTCCCAGGTGCCCTTATACAAGAGATTTGAGGCCCTGGAGCTTGAGAGACCCGTGGGTGAGGATGAGGTAGGAAGCCTACCCAGGAGGATGCCTAGGGTGAGGAAGTCAACTCCACGCCTCAGGACTGCCTCCACCAAGACAGAAAGAAGGGTGATTGTTGTAGGCGACTCCCTTCTCAGGGGAACAGAGGGACCTATTTGTTGGCCTGACCCTACCCGTAGGGAAGTCTGCTGCCTCCCTGGGGCCAGGGTCAAGGACGTTGCCAGGAAGCTTCCCAACCTGGTTTTCCCCTCTGACTATTATCTTCTTTTAATAGTCCAGGCTGGCAGTGATGACGTTGAAGAGAGAAGCCTCAAGGCTGTCAAACAGGACTTTAGGGGGCTAGGACGATTAGTGGATGGAGCGGGAGTACAGGTGGTGTTTTCGTCTATCCCTACGGTGGCAGGGAGGGGTACAGAGAGGACATGGAATGTCTACCTGATAAACTCGTGGCTCAGAGCCTGGTGCCAGCACAGAAATTTTGTTTTTTTTGACCATGGGGCGCTTTACTTGGCACCCAGCCTGATGGGAGCAGATGGGTCACTTTCTCTAAGGGGAAAACGGATCCTAGCCCGAGAGCTGGTGGGGCTCATTGAGAGGGCTTTAAACTAGGCAAGAAGAGGGATGGGGCTGAAACAAGGCTTGTTAGAGCTGTGCCAGGGGTAACAATGGCAAGGCTGTGGGCTAAGGCAATGGCCCAGCTGAAGTGCATCTACACTAATGCACGCAGCAAACAAACAGGAGGAGCTGGAAGCCATCGTGCAGCAGGCAGGCTACAACTTGGTTGCCATCAGGAAATGTGGTGGGACCACTCTCATGACTGGAGTGCTGCAATGTCTGGCTATAGACTCTTCAGAAGGGACAGGCAGCACAGAAGGGGTGGTGGTGTAGCTGTCTATATTAGAAAATCTTTTGATATTGTAGAACTCGAGGCTGGGAATAAGATTGAGTCCCTGTGGGTTAGGATTGGCGGGAAGGCCAACAAGGCTAGCATCCTGGTCAGGGTCTGTTATAGACCGCTGAACCAGGATGAGGAGATGGATTAGGAGTTCTACAGGCAGCTGACAGAAGTTGTGAAATCAATGCTTGTTCTCATGGGGGACTTCAACTTCCCAGATATGTCCTGGAAATACAACACAGCCCAGAGAAAGCAATCTAGGAGGTTTCTGGAGAGCGTGGAAGATAGCTTCCTGACGCAGCTGGTTATTGAGCCTACAAGGGGTGGTGCCCCGCTAGACCTTCTCTTCACAAACAGAGAAGGACTGGTGAGAGATGTGGTGGTCAGAAGCTGTCTTGGGCAGAGCAACCACAAAATGGTAGAGTTCTCTATTCTTGGCAAGGCCAGAAAGGGGACCAGTAAAACTGCTATATTGAACTTCCGGAGGGCTGACTTTAAGCTGCTCAGGACACTGGTTGGCCAAGTACCTTGGAAGGCAGTTCTGAAGGGCAGAGGAGTCCTGGAAGGCTGGGCACTCTTCAAGAAGGATATCTTAATGGCGCAGAAGCGGTCTGTCCCCACGTGCCCAAAGACAAGCCGGTGTGGAAGAAAACCAGCCTGGCTCAACAGAGAGTTGCAGCTTGAGTTTAGGAGAAAAAAGAGAGTTTATAATCTTTGGAAAAAAGGGCAGACCACTCAGGAGGACTATAAGGATGTTGCGAGGCAGTGCAGGGACAAAATTAGAAAGGCCAAAGCTCATCTGGAGCTCAATCTGGCTACTGCTGTTAAAGACAACAAAAAAATCTTTTTACAAATGCATCAGCGCAAAATGGAGGACTAAGGAGAATCTTCATCCTTTACTGGATGCTTGGGGAAACCTAGTTACAAAAGATGAGGAAAAGGTTGAGGTGCTTAATGCCTTTTTTGCCTCAGTCTTTAGCGGCAATACTGGTTGTTCTCTGGATACCCAGCACCCTGAGCTGGTAGAAGGGGATGGGGAGCAGAATGTGGCCCTCACTATCCATGAGGAAATAGTTGGAAACCTGCTACGGCACTTGGATGTGCACAAATCGATGGGGCCGGATGGGATCCACCCAAGGATACTGAGAGAGCTGGCAGAGGAGCTGGCCAAGCTGCTTTCCATCATTTATCAGCAGTCCTGGCTATCGGGGTAGGTCCCAGTTGACTGGCAGCTAGCAAACGTGACGCCCATCTGCAAGAAGGGCTGGAGGGCAGACCCAGGAAACTATAGGCCTGTCAGTTTGACCTCAGTGCCAGGGAAGCTCATGGAGCAGATTCTCTTGAGTGTCATCACGCAGCACTTACAGGGCAAGCAGGCAATCAGGCCCAGTCAGCATGGGTTTACGAAAGGCAGGTCCTGCTTCACGAAACTGATCTTCTTCTATGATAAAGTGACATGTTTGGTGAGGGAAAGGCTGTGGATGTGGTCTACCTTGACTTCAGTATGGCTTTTGACACCGTTTCCCACAACATTCTCCTCAAGAAACTGGCTGCTCATGGCTTGGAGTGGCGTACGCTTCATTGGGTTAGAAACTGGCTGGATAGCCGGGCCCAAAGAGTCGTGGTAAATGGAGTCAAATCCAGTTGGAGGCCAGTCACTAGTGGCGTCCCCCAGGGCTCAGTACTGGGGCCAGTCCTCTTTAATACCTTCATCGATGATCTGGATGAGGGCATTGAGTGCAGCCTCAGTAAGTTTGCAGATGACACCAAGTTAGGTGCGTGTGTCAATCTGCTCGAGGGCAGGAAGGCTCTGCAGGAGGATCTGGATAGGCTGGACTGATGGGCTAAGGTCAACTGTATGAAGTTCAACAAGGCCAAGTGCCAGGTCCTGCACCTGGGGCGCAACAACCCCAAGCAGAGCTACAGGCTGGGAGATGAGTGGTTGGAGAGCTGCCAGGCATAGAAGGACCTGGGAGTGATGGTTGATAGTTGGCTGAATATGAGCCAGCAGTGTGCTCAGGTGGCCAAGAAGGCCAACAGCATCCTGGCTTGCATAAGAAACAGTGTGGCCAGCAGGGCTAGGGAAGTGATTGTCCCCCTGTACTTGTCTCTGGTGAGGCCACACCTCGAGTACTGTGTTCAGTTTTGGGCCCCTCGCTACAAGAAGGACATGCAGGTGCTCAAGCGAGTCCAGAGAAGGGCAACCAAGTTGGTGAGGGTTCTGGAGAACAAGTCTTACGAGGAGCGGCTGAGGGAGCTGAGCTTGTTCAGCCTGGAGAAGAGGAGGCTCAGGGGCAACCTTATCGCTCTCTACAGGTACCTTAAAGGAGGCTGTAGTGAGGTGGGGGTTGGTCTGTTCTCCCATATGCCTGGTGACAGGATAAGGGGGAATAGACTAAAGTTGCACCAGAGGTGTTTTAGGTTGGATGTTAGGAAGAACTTCTTTACCAAAATTGTTGTTAGGCATTGGAACAGGCTGCCCAGGGAAGTGGTGGAGTCACCATCCCTGGAGGTCTTTAAAAGGTGTTTAGATGTAGAGTTTAGTGATATGGTTTAGTGGAGGACTGGTTAGTGTTAGGTCAGAGGTTGGACTTGATGATCTTGAGGTCTCTTCCAACCTAGATGATTCTGTGATTCTGTGATTTTCTGCTTGCACAGGGATATGTCATGACTGTTTCAGAATGACACCAGTAGAAGAAGGAAGCACATGATTAAACAGAGAGATATTACCATTTGGGGACTTTATTCTGAAAAATAAATGACAAAGGATGAGTTTTTCCTTTGACAAAGCTTGTTGTATCTGGATTGCACAATAGGAAAGGTCTCTGATGTGTGCTAACCCCTTTTCCCCCATGTTTAGGAGACTGCTTTTGACCCACACCAAAATGTTCCCAGTTCTAGCCATAATGGACCATGGAAAATCACAAGAGATTTCAGGATTTTAATGCTCAAACTGTTGCTGCTTTACTATTCTTTACTATTCTTTTGTGACTCCCACTTCAAAAGTGACAACAAAGCCCAGTTCTCTTCAACAGCTGAAAACCCAAGTGATCTTTACCAAACCTCTCTTTTCTCACCAGCATCATGTCATATAACCACACTGTATGTCCACTGCATGAGCATTGCTCAGTCTGCTGCTAGGAGGAATACAGTGTTTCACATGAGTGGATATATAATTACTGTTCTACAAATTCCAATTTATATTCCTGGCATATTTTAGATGTGATACATGTTATCTGTGTATTTTATTCTGTGTTTCAGTTTCTGTTCTGCAGAAAATATATGATTTCGTACTCATTTTGGGGGGACTTGGTGTCTAAAGGAGTGCAAACATTTCACATTCTCTTCCAAGTATTTTTTTTTTTAATATATAACATCTATTTATTTTCAATGCTCCATTTGAAATCATGGAAAGCCACTTTTTTCATATGATTGTAAGGTTCACAAAGTTTCAAGATCAATAATAATAATAATAATAAAGTCCTATTTATTGTGTAATATTTCCATTTAAAAATAAGTCCAAATACTGCTGTATGCATGAGTACATGGTTGAAGAATATACGTAGTGTGTATCAGACCAGTGTAGGAATGGTATCAAAACAGATCATCAGGTTTCTTCAGGTTCACTTACCTGTCTCTCACAGGGACTATTACTAATGCCTCAGAAGAAGATAACAGAAGCACTATGAATAAGAACAAAGAAACTTCATCTGTGCTTGCTCAATATCTTAGAATATGACAATTTGAGAAGTTTTCAAATAAATAAATAATCAGCTATGTGGAAAACAAATATTTCTGTTATAACTTAGTGAATCACAGAGGTTAATTTGTTGTCTTTTTTTTTTTTTTTAAAGATAAACTTAAAATTCCACATAATTAGATATTTAACAGTATGGTATCAGTTCTGTGCCCACTAATGTATTATCTGACGGAGGACTCAATTAATGAAAAATTAAAGGGGGATAATGTAATTAATACTAATCAATACTGGTTTACAGAAAATAGATACTGTCAAATGAACTTGGTTTTCTTCCATTTAATGAGATTACAAATTTGATTGACTTCTAGAGCACATTTAACTTGCAACCACAGGGATGTTGGCTACAATTATAACAATTAGACAAAACACTACATGCATTGAAAGGATCAAAAGCCATTTATTTCAACCTGGAAAAAAGAAGAAGAGAAAATTATGAATGAGCATGTAAGTTCCAAACTAAGATTCAGGTTTCAGTTCCTGCCCTGACACCAGTTTTCATTCTTATCAATGAGAATACAGAACATCACCATTGATAAAATTTCTGTCTGAAAGATTGTGGAAAAACTGGTTAATGGGAAACTGTATCATGAAATAGATTAACTGGAAGCCAGCAAACACTGTATTAATAGAATGAAAATGAACTTTTATGACTGAGAACAAAACATAGTGCTTGGAGGGAGAGTGGAAAGAAGATGGAGCCAGGCTTCTCAGTAGTGCCCAGTGACAAGAAAGATGACAGTAGATACAAATTTGAGCCCAAGATGTTCCTTCTGAACACCAGAAGATATTTATTTACTGTGCAGGTGACAAAGCACTGGAACAAGTTACCCAGAAATGTTGTGGATTCTCGTCTTTGAAGATCTTCAAAAGCTACCTGGACACCCTGCTCCAGGTGGCTCTCCTGGATCAGAGGCTGGGCTAGATGACCTCCAGAGTTCCTTTCTAAACAACGATACAGTAACTTTGTGACCCTGTGATAAGTGGTTTTGACTTCATGGAACTTTGCTGAATGCCATTCTTTTTGCTGCAACATTGATCTCTTATTTTTTGTTACCCAAACATCTTTCTGATGCTCATGCCTGGTGAGATCAGGTTCCTTTTAATTCATTCTGTGATGAGGTCATATGTTTAAAGGGAACAAGGGAGACCAGAATGGAGCTTCAGTACAGAAGGAGATCTGGACCAAGGCCAGGAGTACCAGAGCCAAAAGGGCTGGGAGAGGGAACCATTCTCCCAAATTCCAGTGTCCTCTCCACCACTCTGACTCAGGTCCCTTCTTTTGTATCGCCTGAGTTTTAAAAGATATCTCTGTTTTATGTTTTTACTAAAGTCAAGCAGATTCATCATACTCTTAGAAATAACCCTACTTATCAGTTGTCTAAAAAATTAGATTACAACAAGGTTAGCCATTCAGGGAGTTGCGAAACTGATCATGTGATTTCAACATGTGATAAAACCCAGCTTGAGCCTCCTGAAACAAAAGTGGGTTTGATGATTTTTTTAAAAAATATTTAGTTGGAGAAAAATGTGGCATTTTAGAACTTCATTAGTGAAGACCAACATCAGCAAAACAGAGAAATGATTCTGTGAGTCTTTCCTTAAGGAGCACTGCAGTCACATTTTAAGTAAGTTGTTACATAACTCCATAAACTAGTCTGATTACCAAAGAGCAGGTGTCTGAAAGTTTTTGCAATATAGGGTCAGGTTGTCAAATCAAGCCATTTAGAAATGTTAATTTCAAAATTGGGGAAGAAATATAAAGTTTAATTTCCATCTCTCTCATTTTGATATCAGAGAACAGAATGTTTATTTTCAGAGCTGCTGAAATTATTAATTTACACTTGCTCATTTCAATGCCTTTTAGGTAGGAAACATTGATTTGTATTATACTTGTACATTTATAATAATGAAAGCAATGATATATAATTACCTTAGGATTACAACTCCAAATGGCATGTTTATATTAATATTAATATCATATTCTATCACTAACATTAATATTACATGGGAAGCAATGAGGATGTAGTTAACCTAATTCAGACAATAAGTCTGTGCCTAAATTTTTAGATTATAGCTGATCTGTGTGTCATGGGCAGGGCAGGGCAGGGCAGGGCAGGGCAGGGCAGGGCAGGGCAGGGCAGGGCAGGGCAGGGCAGGGAAGGGAAGGGAAGGGAAGGGAAGGGAAGGGAAGGGAAGGGAAGGGAAGGGAAGGGAAGGGAAGGGAAGGGAAGGGAAGGGAAGGGAAGGGAAGGGAAGGGAAGGGAAGGGAAGGGAAGGGAAGGGAAGGGAAGGCAGAAACTTAAGGTCCGTTAATAACATATAATGTGAATTGCACTCAGAATCCCACTATTCCTTGGGCTGAAGTCCCTGGTGGGCTATGTCTTCCACACTTTGATACAGGAGCAAGTTGAAGGCAATATCCAGGGAGTGGTTTGACTCTGGATATATTATAAGCAATTTTGGGAGCCTGAAATATGTTTCCCTTAAAGATAAAATTTACTAGCTTTGCTATATATTCTTTCAAGTACCCAGAAAATTTTTAACTCCCTAAACTCCACTGCCTATGGTCATATTATCTGAGTGCCTAATTCCAGAAAGCAAGTTAAGAGAGTGGAGGAAAAAAAAAAAAATGTAGGAGAAGAGGGTATCAAAAAGTATTTTCAATTCAGATCATAGGTCAGATTTTATTTTTTCTTCACTTTCATTATAACTGATCAACTTTCTTCTGACATGAAATTTAAATGATGTCTTTTGAGTTCACTCTACAGTCTTTGTCCTGAAATGTGAAGAGTATGCTTCCTGGTCTTCAGTTCAGTAGAGTTTTGGCAGAGCGTGAGAGCATTCTAATCCTATATGAATATAATTTAAACATAGTTTTTCAATGGAATCACCAAAGAAACAGTCTGTATCTACATAAATATAGTATCTACACAAGCATAATTGAATTAAATTTGATAAATAAGTGTGGAATATCCTAACTCTGTCATATTAAGTATTCAGTAAAGGGCAGTTTGTTTCTCCTTGACTATGTGCCTTTTTTTCTTAAGGACGGGGTCTTTTTATTTGGTAATAGGAACAATAAAAAACTAAAAAGTATATGTTTTATTCAGATGAACAAGCCAGTTCCAGATTTTCATGTTCGTATCTGAACCAAGGAAACTGGAAGATATGTTTATATTTTTAGTTTAAATTTTTTAAGGAAACAAGTTTAGCAACTTCTCTGATTGTTTTGTTTGGCTTCTAAGAGGAAGAGGTTTTAGAAAGGATTAAGTCCTATTTAAAATATGGAGGTGGAGAGGAAGGATAACTTTGCAACTGAGACAGCAACTCCTGGGACTCGCCTGACTCTTGTGATACAAAAAATAAATCATTCAGTAGTAGTTCATGCATAAAATCTTCAGTTTAACATTGCATCATCTGACTTCTACTTTTCCTGTCAATCATGGAAATCCCTAAAGTTATCACTCAAGATACTTATTCAAAGAAAGCTTGGGGACTTACGACACTTTGGAGACACAAAATACTAAGGTGGAGAAATCCAGGCACATGGGAAAGGACAGCAGAGGCAAGCAAGGCCTTGCATTCTCTGTCTTAGGGAGACAAACAATTATTTAAAGTTCATTAACTTCAACCCTTTCTCTTTAGTCAAGTGCCTACATCAATTTACAATAAAGATGAGGAGAATATAGACAGAGAAGAAAAGGTGAAAAATTCTGAATTCTTAATCTGGGGGATCTGACTGGCATTCCTGCTCCAAAGAGTTTGCAGCATGTTGAATTTCTTCAGTATGTAAAATTCTTCTCAGGAGGAGGTGTCAAGGCTCTAGGTGTTTGGTGAGGCATCCCATCACGTTGCACCCAGGTCCACATCCTTAATGACATAGTATTCCCAAGTTTCTTGTGAAAACAAAACAAAAGAAAACAAAACAAAACAACAAAAAAAGACAAGTAATAAAGAGGAATAAAATATAATGACATGAGTAGGATACATAGGTAAATTCTGGTATCAGAGTAACTGCTGATTCTAGTAATACAGACATCACTAGGCAAGGCTCTTTTCCAAATAGCCCAGATGTCGTGCAAGACTTGGCCTGGGAGAAGTAGGTTTAGATTCCTGATCCAAGTCACATAAAGGAAGAACCAAATCTTCATTTACCACCTCTCATTATCTGAATTAGATTAACTGCATCCTCATAGTTTTCCATGATTTTTCTAGTGATAGAGTATTATATTGTTAACATAAACACATCATTTGCTGTTGTAATCCTAGTAATACTACTGCAAAGGGTGATAGATTATTTTATTGTTCTCTAGTATGGGCAAAGTAATTCACACTGGAGCAGAGTCATCTAGGGGGAATATTTCCACCAGAACTTCAGCAACAACTTCTTTCATGGTATCAGAAAATCCTTTATGTGAGAAAAGATAGCACTGAAGGTATGTAAGTGTTTGTAGTTGTGGAGAAGGAAGGAATAGATTGGCATGGAAAAACTGAATTTTGGATTTAGATGTAGTGAAATCTCTGAGCATAATTGTGAATTGAGACATTTTTCTGTACAACTCATTTCCTGTTTATAAAGGACTCCATTGGCTGCATCAAAGACTAAAAGCCAAGTAAGTACCACAGATAGACAAGTGACATCTGAAATCTTTTTTTATTATTATTGGAGAAATTCAAAATTTTAATTCTATTTTTCCAAATAGAGAATAGCATTCTCCTCAACAAAATTCACTATCTTTTAGACTGTCAATGTGGGCTAAATAGCTATGAGTGGATATTTCCTATCATTAGCTCAAAACAGACATTCATGTTTTGTACCCTGATTTTAAATTTGTACCTATCTGCTTCTTCATATTTGAAAAAAAATAAATAAATAAATAAATAAAATCTAATTGCTGAGATGCTGCTTTTAAATTCTTCTCTACACACCTCCTCTTGCCTTTTAAGTTTTCTCTTCTTTGCTTTTTTTCCAGCTATTTGACAATTTTACAATTGCTGCCAAAAGCAAATAGAAGAACATCCTTGCTCTCAGCTGGAAAAACAGAGCAAAGGTATCTTCAGTGTCTCCATGTGGTGACAGCTGGGATTTTCATAAGGTTGTTTTGCTCTTTGTTATCATTCATCCCCTACAACTCTTCCCCATCCCAGATCCAGAGAAGAAAGGCAGAAAGAAAACCCCAAAGCAAAGGCAGCAGCAATGTCCTCCTGTAAACAGACTATGTCTTCAAACATACTGTGAATAGTTTTCTAACAGGGCACACACCTTACTAGCAAGAAGGACTCTAAAGCATTCCTATGAGTTTGCCAAACATGTCATTATTAACATGCTCTTAAAACCAGGGGAGACAGTGGCAACAAACTAGCTGCTGGGTTTCCTGTTTCGTGGTTTTTCAGTTGGTCTTACTGATTCTGTCGGGTACAGATTTCTTTTTCTATCTTCCTCTCACATAAAAGGGCAGGAATCATAGGGAAGACCCTGCTAGCCTTCAGCAATGTATTTCTGTACCTTCTTTTCACAAGAATGTAGAACTGATGATTGAAATGGTCACACTAGTCCTTTTCAGCCTGCATGCTCTTCTGCATGGCTCTCAGGATGTTTCAGAGCCCTTTGGGGGAAGACATTTCAGATTGTGTTGCTCTCTCTGCAAGCAGCGGTATGGGAGGTTGGCAGTACCAAAGCAGAAGAAGTGGGTCCTGATGCCCCAGGGTCACACCTTCCTCCTGATCCCCAGCTTGGGAACAGTCTGTATCAAAGGGGAGAGCAGGTAGGTCATCCCTGGTGGGAGAACTCCCATTCTCTTCACCACAGGCTTATTAAATATGGCAAATTGCATGGACCTGTCCAAGTGAGCTCAGCACATGTGGCTGTGCTTTCCTGGCTTGCTGCAAGATGCCCCTGGCAGAGGCAGAGGCAGAGTTTGAGGATCTGTCTCCAAGAAAACTGAGCATTCAAGCTTTGGAAAGCCAAATGCAAAGAAAGTAACCCCCTTGATATGACTGTGGATGCAACATGGAAAATAGATGTGTCATCAAAATATTGGAAGATTAATTTATTTTAAGAGTTTGTCTTGGTATTATTCACAAAGAAAATAGCTAAAATGCACATTGAATCAATGCTTTCTGGAAAGGCATGAATAAGCAGACTGAATTTGGTTACGTTTTGATACATACGCTACATGACTTCTTCCCCTTTAAAACAAATTGCAAAGAGACTGTTCAATGAAAAATACTGAATTATAAAATATACATGGGAATAAATGGAAAATATATGGTCAGGAAAAAAAAATAGTTTGCAAGAACAGGTAGAAAACGCTTAGGAAAGGATTGAACGTTCAGATAGAGACATCAGAAAACCGCCTTTACACGACAGCTTGCAGCGAGCAGCAGAGGGCGCTAAGATAAATTGATTTATTTTAAACTCCAGCCAATACTAGGGTTTTTCAGGGGGGTTGGATATGGGAGTAAATAATGTATTATAAAGATTCGTGACGGCTTTAAAATATGAAGAATGACTGAAAGTTCTGAAACATGATGAGAAGCAAGTAAATATTTAAAAAAAAAAAAATCTATGAAATAACTATAATATAACTTACTGAATTAAAATCGATATTTTTTCTCCCACCACCAAAGCAGCCATCACAGAGTGGAATATCCACTTTCTCCTGTGCCAGGGTTATTAAAAGACAGCTTGGTGAGATGCTCAGGATAATTGACCTAGGCCCTACATTGCATTTAAAAGCAGAGGATAAAATATATTCTTGATTCACTGTAAAAGAGATTCAAACACTAAGCACTCTGTTAAGGAGAAAAAAAAAAAAAATCAGTGCAAATAACGAAGTTGCACCCACACACATTTATCCTGACGGAGGAAACACTGACAGCAGCAGCATTTGTAGCAGAGGAAACGTTTGGCTGCTTGTAACTCCCAGCCACGGGCTGCAAACAGGAGGAGGGAGCTGCAGGAAGGGATCTCCCATCAGAGGGCGCCGCTGCCTCGCTCAACGCCGCTCGGCGCCACCGGCTCCAGGGCCATTTCCCGGCGTTGGCACAGCTGGGGCGGCGGGGGGGAAAGGGGTTGGGGGGCCCTGCACGGCCCAACAGTGGGCTGGAGGCAAAGTATCCCTTTTTGCAACAAGAAAAAAAAAAAAATATATATATACATATATATATACATATATATATATTCATTGCCAGGGTGAGGGTGCCTGGTGAGCTGGACCTGCCCAGCTCACCGGTGCAGAAGCAAGGGCTTTCCTTCCTGAAAGCATTTCCCGAAATGAGAGAGAAACGTCTGTTGGTGTTTTGTGTGCGCTTTTTTTGTTATTATTTATTTATTTATTTTAAAGATATGAAAGTATTGGTTGTAACGGTCAGTTCCAAGGATGTGTCTCGCATTCTGAAAGCAGGTTTTATTTCGGGTACAAATACGTGCAGCTCTTACAGATTGAAACTGCTAAATTAGGAAGACTAAAAGAGGCTGCAGAGAGGGAGGAATTTCTAAACAAGCTCAAATATATATATATATATATGGATGACCTTTGTTTAATATTTGTATGAACATTGGAGACACCTATGCCCTGTTTTGCAAATGCAAGCAAATGCAAGCAAACTGTGGTACTCGAAAACAGACATTTAAAGTCTACACCTTTCTGTTAGCAGAGAGCTAGTGGCCACCAGATCTATTTTAGCTTCTTTTCTTTCTCCCCTCCTCTCCCCTCCCCCAGCAGGCAAGGCATATTTAACTCAGGGTGCCAAGAATGGTAAAGCATTAGCTGTCATGAAGCACATTCACTCTACCCTGTGCCAGCCTCGCAGGACATGACTCAAAGACTTTAGCAAAGGTGATGGCAAAGTGTCCCTTTATGAGCCTGATATTTTTCTAAGAGGGCCATTCAGTTCTGTAGGTGCAATGAAAGAGTGTGTGGGGTGGCTTCATAGCTCTTTCTGCACATCCGCATGCAAACAGCATAGATCTCTTCTCCTTTTCAACATTTTTTAACACTATTGCTTCAGCTGAAATGCTCTGGCCAACCCACTCAGAGATGTGCTCTTTTCTCCTCCTCCTCTGTGCAGTGACTGTGCTAAGAAAAAAAAAAAAAAAAAAAAAAATCTGCTTTAATAACTTCCAGCAAGACGGTTGCCCAGCTCCTGGTGTAATATCTGGCTGTTATGTGTCTCTTGCCTTTTGCGGGTTGACTTTTTAGAAGATGTGCACTTAGAAACGGGGAGGAGAGAGAAGGGAGGCTGCAGGAGCTGGGAGCTGGGGGAAAGAGAGGTGAATTTATACTTTCTTCTTGAATTTAAGGCCAAAGCGAACAAAAAAAGACAAGCCCATCCTTCCCACCAGCCAACCAAACAGCACCAGAAGTGTCTCCTGATGAAGTTCTCCTCGTTTTCGAGATTACATATATAATAGCATCTTTACCTGTAGCACCTTTGAAAGTACAAAGCACACCATGCACTTTCCCATAGGATCACATGCAGAATAACAAAGATTTGTAAGAACCAGAGACAGATCCTTTAATTTAGAAACACCTTCTCTCTCTCTGTCTGTGTGTGTCTCTCTCATTTTTTCCTCTTTTCCCCCCTCCTGGTGCACCAGCCGGCTGTAAAACTCAATTATTCCCTTTCAAAAGCAGAGATGAGCTCTGCCTGCCTGAAGAATAGGTCGCTTCTTTGCGGAACAACGTGTTAAAAACGGACAATGCGAACGAAGGTTTGCCTGGGGAAAAAAATAAATAAATAAAGGTTAAAAATGGTCCAGCTCCTCCTCTCCCCTTCCAAACCGAGGGCTAGCCGGGAAAGGCGCAAACCTAACTCTGTTTTTAATCGTTTTTCAGAAAGTAGCTAATCGCTATTCAAATGTGTGCAGAGGAAGGCTTGCTGAACTCTTCTTCTTCTTTTTCTTCTTCTTTTTCTTTTTTTTTTTTTTCTTTTTTCTTTTTTTTTCCAGAGAAAACGTTTCTAAGTTATAAAATATACAGTCCAAATCCGAAGTATAAGGCTTTCAAAAGAAAATCATTGATCTAAATATTTTACTTTAAAATTGGCTTGAATGTGTTGAGGAGTCGCGGGTTTGGTGTTTTACTGCATATGAGAGGATAATTTCTGGACATGTAAATAAAAGCATATTGCATGTGGGGAAAAGCATAATATCTCATTGCAAATGATGTATCGCCTAGTGCAGAGACCACCTATTCTTTATTTTAATATAAATAGGATTGCAAAAAATGTTCATTAATTTCTTCTATCTATCTATTTATCTATCTATCCATCCATCCACCCATCTATAAAAATAACAGATATATGCACCATATAATATGTCCATTTGATCACTGTATATTCATGTATATAAGTACAGATGTATAAATATATACACATATGCTTTTAGGTACAGTCCTATATAAATTGTTCATGTTTGTATGTATACGTGAGTATGTAATGTGTAGTATAAATGTGTCTGGGTATATCTATACATACACAGGAATATATATAATTTACATATATAAATTTGTCATTTTATATATGTCTATACGTGGGAAAGTTATATGTTTGGAGATATATGTGTGTACATGTGCCTGTATATGTATGGCAGTGTATGTGAAACTGCATACATGTGTATATCTTAATACGTCTGCACATATGTATAAGTCTATATATCTGTGTATATGTAGATATATAGTCACATATATGTCTGTAGATATATATAACTATGTAACAGATAATGTTTTTTACTCTCCGATTGAGGTTTACTTCTGCAGCCTATTGTTTCAGACAACAGATATAAGTTGCGATGGAAGAGGAACGTCGGATTTGGTGTCTGTCCCCCATTTCCAATTATAGATGGATCATTACAGACAGAGAAGTACTGAGAATCCAGACATCTGCTCTTCACATGAATGCACTCACCTCCTAGAGAACAGCCTGCCATCATGCTCTGGAAACTGGTTGAAAATGTCAAGTATGAAGATATCTATGAGGTGAGTATATAATATGCATATGAGTAAGAGAGTATATGTATATTTAAATATACATCTAGCTGTATATAGGCACACTATACAATACATATATAGCTCTACTTCTACATATACGCAGATACAGAGACGCGCACACCAACACACACAAGTATAGAGACAGGAAACCAAGAGTAAATGCTTAAATGCTTATTTATTTGCATATTTGTATTCAGCATGCCAAGTCCTAAACTTTTTTTTTCTTTCGTGGAAAAGCTGTTTGATGCGATTTAAAACATCAAAGAAATGATCTGGGGGTTGGAATGAGGCAACTTAAAGGCAAGAGTTGATTGTTTAGACCTCGAATTAAATATAATTCGATTAAATACGGACAAATGTCGAGAAAAAAAAAATGAAATTAGAAGAGAAACACAATCTGGTATTCGGGGACGGGAAGCGTTTCTTTCTTTTCTTTATTTTTTTCCGATCCCGGTGAATTTGTTTTTTTTTTTTTTTTCCTTTCCTTGTTTTTACACTCGGATACATTTTTACGACCTTTTCTACATGTGCACCAACAGCTAAGGTGTACATGCATACATACAGCCGCACTAGTGAAGCGGCACACACATTCTTGCACGGACGTGTGTGCACGTACCCGAACCGGTGCGCTCGCAGTCAGCTCCGTATCGTCCGCAGGCATGAAAAGTTGTCTGCTTTTTCGGACCTCCTCGGTATTTTCGAGGTCAAAAAGCAGACTTGGGGTGGGAGGTGGGGGAGGAATCACAACACAAACACTGCGAAAACGTTTCTCAATTTTGCACCGTTTCCTGACCGGGATCTTTCCCCAAACGACTCCGCGAATGCATTTGGTGTAAGTTTAGCAGTGTGATGGCTTTGCTCCGAAAAGGAAAAGATGTGGAAGGAAAGGCGCCTGCTTTGCCGCTTTGTGCATTATTTTTGAATGTTTATTATTGTTACTATTATTGAGGGCAGTTGAGGGAAGGGGATTCTCGCGGCTGTGACTGTGGCGGGGGGATTTTTAAAAGGGCCAAATCCGGAGCTGGGGCGCCTCGGGGCTCACCCGCCGGCTGCCCCCGGGAAGCGCCGTCGGGACCGCACTTACAGCGGAAAAGTCCCGAGCAACAACAGCACACACACATCCCAAAAAGAGAGGAAAAAAAAAAAAAAAAAAAAAAAAAGAGAGAGAGAGAGAAAGAGAGAAAAAAAAAAAAAGAAAGAGGCAGAGGGGGTGGGGGGTTCGCAGCCGGCTAAAGGATGGAATGGAGGGGAGCCGGGAGGGGAGCCGCAGTCCGCTCGGGAAAAATGTCTCCGCTCTCAAAAGCTCCCGTCAGGCTAATTATCAACTGGCAAAACCCAGCCTGAGCTACGGAGGCACAGCCCGGCGTCTGTAAGCATCCCCCCGGCGATCACCAGCCCGCAGAGCCCTCTCTGCTTCTCTCTCCCCGTCCCCAGGCACAGCCCGACCATTGTCTGTGCCCGCAGCAGCAGGCGACAAAACATCTCCCTGTCCTGCGAGGTCGGGGAATGTCGGGGATTTTCCCCCCCTCGCTGTTTTTGGAAGGGATTTTTAAGCCTGCTCCGGCCGCCGGGCGTTTTGCAGCCACGCGTTTCTGCATTGCCGTGGGAGAGAGGCGAAGTTGGGGAGCACTTGGATGGACTAGGGCTGCAGGAGGGATGCACCCCAACTTGAGGGAGCGCTCCGGGTCTTTCTGTAACATGCAGCCTTGGAAAAAAAAAAAAAAAAAAAAAATGCTTTTGCTTGTTCGGAAAGGAGCTGAAGCCTTCTAGGCTTCTCTTTTTTTTTAAAAAAAAAAAAAAAAAAAAAAAAAAAAACTTTTCCTTTACGAATTATAATTAACAGCACGATGGCAGGGGCATCTTAGACACTTAAACTGGATCTGTTCTTAAAACAAAAGTGTGTGCGTGTGTGTCTCTGTGTGTATGTGCGTGTGTGTGCGGGGGGGCTGGGGGGGGGGTGCTGCTCTGGGAAGTGTGAGTCTATTTAGGAAGGAACGTAAGTTGAACTTTAACAGAAATGGCAGACAGTCCAGTTGAACGGGTTCCTGCAACATCAAAAAGGTTTTATATCGCCTCTGGCTTTGCCTCGAAACTATAAATTTACTATCCTTTAAAATTCACTGCATACATTTTACATTTGGGTGAAAATCGGGGTATATATGTACATATATATATGTTCATATCGGGTGGGAAGAACAGGATTCAGAATTAAATGGAACCCAATTTAACCCAGATTTAGCATTTATTTGGCTATTGAGAACAAATACGATCTGGTAACATGCACCAGAATGGCTTAATCTCCGCTCTAAATAAGCATATTATAGTCACTGCACATTTCTTCTTCTTTTTCTTAAAAAAAGAAAGAATTAAAAATGTCTCTTTTTCCCTCAAAGAAAAAAAAAAAAAAAAAAAAGTACAAGAACAAAAGCACCAAAGGCAATCAATTCATCGTATTAGGAATGTATAATTAAATGTAAAGGAAAAAAAAAAAAAAAAAAAAAGGAAATATGTTTTTCTTCTTCTTCGCCTCTAGCATTGCTTCATCTCACTTCCTTACTACAGCTCAGCAGACTCTACTTTCCGCGTCTTCCTCCGCTCGAGTTAATTGAAGTTATGCCTCTTCCTTGCTAAACTTTTTCCCCCCTCTCCCTCTCCCCAAACTCTGCCTCTGCCAGCCCCCCTCGTCTGATTACATCTAGTAATTCTCCACTGAATGAACGTCATTTACAATAGTAGGGGAGCTCTCGAGCTGGCTGCCAGCTTCACGCTCCATTTGGTCCTGCATTCTCCCTTTAAAGTAGTCGTGTAATATTAATAGTCATGAATATCAATTATTATGAGGCGGTGTAGAGAAGGAAAGGGAGGAAGGGGTAGCGGAGCAGTCTGAGCCTAGCCTTGGGTTGAAGAGGATTGTATTTGGGAGCTCAAAGGGAGAAAAAAAAAAAAAAAAAGAAAAAAAAAAAAGGAAAAAAAAAAAAAGAGAGAGGGAGGGGTAAATCATATATGTAGATAGAGGTTTCCAGGCTCGGTTTTGGGGGCATTGGTCTTTTTTTTTTTTTTTTTTTTTTTTTTTTTTTTTTGATGGATAGACTTCGAAATATCTCAAGCTGTTCTCCTGTGTCCAACACGTCCCTTTGCAGATCTCCTTGATATTTTTCCCTCCAATTATTAGTATTATCACCACTATTTTATTTTTAGCTATTACAAGACTTTTTTTATTTCCAGATGTTAGTCCACACCTATTCCGCCATGGTGAGTTTGGATCCATGTTGTACTAGAATTGCATGTTCTCTCTCTCTCTCGATCTGTTGTCTCTCTCTCTCCCTCTCTCTCTCTTTTTAAACGCCTTTGGCTTGGTAATTTAGCACAATAATTGGAGGAGGCTTGCAGCTGCTTCTCCCTTTTTGCATTGTGTGTTCTCGATTTGAGCTAGGGGAGTTTGGGGGGGAGAGTAGGGAAGAAAAAAAAAACTTTTTTTTTTTTTTTTTTAACCATGTGTGCCATTGCTTGTGGGGGTTTGAGCTACACTTTGCGGAATAGATATTTTTCTTGTTTACTTTAGCCTCGCAGCTTCAGCACGATGGAGTTGGACAAAACTCCTCTCCCACCTTTTCTCTGAAGCCTCCACACACTTCCCCCCCCCCCCCCCAAGCCCCCCCATACCCCAAAGACTTTTCATTACAATTACCCTCCACCCCCACCCCTTTCTCCGGAATATAATATCGAAAAGAGACAAAAGACACTGCAAGTTGCTGCAGAAATCATAGCGGCTGGATTTGTTCAATACCGATGTTTCATTTTTATTTGGTTTGATGTTTTTTTTTATTATTTTTTTTTGGGGGTGGACTCTTCATACAAAGAGCCCCCGACATATTTTATTATTACTATTATTATTATTATTATTTTAAGTCCTTTATCGGGCGACTGCTTTACTCGGACTCCTCCGAGAAGTACAACTTTCCTTTTGGTCTTTTCCACGTGAAGATGGGTTGGTGACTTTGAGTTGCAGCACAGGGAATAAACAGAAGTTTGTGAACTTTAGGCAGGACAAGGGGTGGGTTGTTTGGAGGGATGCTTTTGGGGGGATATTTTTATTTTTATTTTTAAATCTCTGGTTTTATTTTGTGGGCTGATGGAATGAGAATCATGTTACTAGACTCAAGTCACACATCATATACGTATATGGAATCCCAGTCCTACATTTTTAATTATGACATTTAGCATTTCAGCTCTCTCCCCCCCCCCCCCACTTCGCCCTTCCCGATAGTTATTGGGAATAGTATTGGGAATAGGCACGGACTGGGGACGAAGTGCTGGGACATTTCTCATCTGTGGCGGGGGAGGGGGACACGACTGAAAGCTGGTTCACAATTGTTCTTTTTTCTTTTTCTTTTTTTTTTATTTTTATTTTGGGGTGGGTGACTTGCTGCTGGGTTTGTATTCATTTTATTTATACTAGGGAAAAAAAAAAAAAAGTCCTCTTTTTTTTTGTTGTTGTTTTTCTTCAATTCCGCTTGTAGGACCGGCATGATGGAGTGCCCAGCCACAGTTCCAGGCTGTCCCAGCTGGGATCCGTCTCCCAGGGACCCTACTCCAGCGCTCCTCCGCTGTCTCACACCCCGTCCTCGGATTTCCAGCCGCCTTATTTCCCACCCCCCTACCAGCCTCTTCCTTACCACCAAAGCCAGGACCCTTACTCCCATGTCAATGACCCCTACTCCCTAAACCCCTTGCATCAACCCCAGCAGCACCCCTGGGGACAGAGGCAGAGGCAAGAGGTGGGATCAGAAACCGGGTCACTGCTGCCACAGCCTCGGGCCGCCCTGCCCCAGCTCTCGGGACTGGACCCCAGGCGGGACTACCACTCAGTACGGAGGCCAGATGTCCTTCTGCATTCAGCTCACCATGGCCTTGACTCCGGCATGGGGGACAGCCTTTCTCTGCATGGCATCGGACACCCAGGGATGGAGGAGGTCCAGGTAAGGCACCGCGCTTCTTTCTCCTGGGCAATGCAGACGCCTTCTAGCCTGGAGCCCTGCCCAGGCTAGAAACGATCAGCGAGGGTTTGCAGCAGTTTCTGTGTGGGTTACTATCCTTTGGAAACACTGGAATTATAATTGTAATGTTTCCCCTCTTTTTATTTATTTATTTATTTTTTTTCCATCGCTGTCACGCACAGGCTCTGCTTTGCAAACTCTCCTCTACATGGAAAACCAGCAGAGTGAGTGGGAAAGGCAGACATGCTGCTCTAAATATTCCACGTGTTTCAAAAGCTGGCAGAGTTTAAGCCTGGTTTTTCAAATCCCAGTTACTTCACATGCAATCTCAGCTCTACCCCTCCACCCCCTAAACTAACTTCCTGAACTCCAGGGATTTTGATGAAATTGTCAAATTACTTTTTTTTTTTTTTTTTTTCATCCGTGAGGGAGGGAAAATATAAACAAAACCCAAACCAAAAGCAGCAACTGGCCATCAGGAAGAATCCTGCTCCCCCTTTTAAGGACAGCTGTTAGGGTAGCACTAATTTTAAATTGTTTTATTCGCTGCTATGGAAAACAAAGGAGTTTCACCGGGCTCAAAGCACAATGTTTCCCAGCCTTCCCCCATCCCACGCGAAACTCATCATCACGTGTTATTTCCTAAAAACAGAAAGGCCCTTAACAGCTTCGGTGCTGGGGCGGTTTGCACCTTGCTGGAGCAGGGCATGGCCAACCGGTGGGGGCCCCGAGATGGAGGCTGGAGCCTCCGGGGGCCAGGTCCTGTATCCAGCTTTAGAAGTCGGAATTTGGGATTTCTTCTCCATTCCTTTTTTTTTTTTTTTTTTTTTTTTTTTTCCCTCCTAAATTTCTATATGATACATATAATGAGTATATATATATATTCAAACTTGGAATAAACACAGATACAGGTGACTGGATGAGACATAGACTTCAAAGTTATGGAAGGAGAAGGCTGAGAAGGAAACAAAAAATAGTTGTGGAAAAGGATCCTTCTGAACATCATGGGAATCCGTGGCAGAGGAGCAGGGGGGCTGTATTACATCGGCTCAAGAATTGTCTTGAGCTTCACGGGGAAATCACGGAGATTTGCTAGGGATCAGGACAGGGAAGAGTGCTGTAGGTACAGGGAGGTTTTCTTCCTGGATTTCCTGCTGCCTCTGAGCTCCTTGCCCCTTTGGTCCCTTTTTCCTGCGGGTTCCCAAGCTGGTCGGGCAGACCTGGGGGCAGACCCCGAGCCCCACGGGCGGTGGGCGCAGCTCTCATCCCGCATTCCTGGTTCAAAATCCCTTGCAGTTCAAGGTGAGTTTTACCTCTGTGAATGAAGAAAGGGGCTCTCTGTGGTTCTATCTTTCTGCAATAGACGTTAGCTAGCATTTGTGCTTTGATATTTACACCCTCCACAAAGAAAAGCCGGTAATTGTTGGCTCTAGTGCTCTTGTGAGAGAGAGAGGAGAGGGAGGGAAGGGAGAGGGAAAGGGAGAAGGAGGGGGAGGGAAAAAGGGAGAAAGAAGGGAAAAGAGAAGGGAGAGCGTAAGGGAGGGAAGAAAACGAAGGAGAGAGGAAGGAGAGAAAAAAAGAAATGAAGGAAGAAGAGGAGAAAAGGAAGAAGAAGAAGGCAATGATGAAGAGAGAGAGATAAAGACATAGGAAAAAGAAATAGGAAAGAGAGAGAAAAAGAGAGAAGGATAAAAGGAGAGAAGGAGAGAAGGAGAGAAGGAGAGAAAGAAAGCCCCTAAACCTCTGATCAGCTCATATAAAGCAGTTCTCCCCTTTTGCAGCAGCCCCCCCGTGCCTCCCCCCGGCGGCTCGGAGCGCAGCGCTGTGCCGGGCGCTGCCGCAGCGCGGCCACCCGCGACCTGCTCCAGCGGTGTGGGAATAAGGTTAGGGATGGGGATGGGCAGAGGAAGCTGTGGACCAGCAGGTCTGTGTTTCTTGTCTGTGGTTCTGAGGCCACGGGGAAGCAAACAGGCCCCTTATTTGCAAAAGTTTGGTCGCAGGCTGAGGGAGGAGGAGAGGAGAGAGAGGGTGTCCCAAGGAGAAACACGTGAATGGAGAAGTGTCCAACTGCAAGTTAGCAGAGGCAGGAGGGAAAACAGCCCAGTCCTCTCTCCTCTCGTTCAGCATTTTCTATTCTTGTCCCTCCATTAGTGACAGATGAAGTTGGGCAATTTTCCACCGTGAATTTTAGGATGGATTTACCTGAGTTGTAAGGATTCGGCTCAGACCGTGAGAAGTCCCATTTCAGCAACATATATTTACCATCTACAAACACTAAATAGAATTTTCAGGAAGGGTCACGACTCTTTTTTTTTTTTTTTTTTTTTTTTTTTTCTAAGTGGTTCAAAAAGTTGAACCGGTATCTAGGCAGACAGTTAAATAAAGAAGGGTATCTTTGCTTTAGCATATTCATCTCCGCTTAAATAGATGCCTCGAGAACGGGTTGGGCTGTCAAGAGAGAAAGAGAGAGAGAGTGCGTGACAGCAAGAAACAGTGGTTATTATATAAACACCAAATCCAGGCCATGTGTAAGCCATTGTCCAGGGGTAGAATTAAGTGACTGTAACACGATAGCGCTCTGTTATTGTAAACAGGACGTATTGTATTGCTATTGCTGCCCCTTTGGAAAGGAATTTTCAATCTGCGATTTACAGCCGTCACACAGGGAACAGGGAAGCCAGGACCTAATAATTGAAAATAAATTTGCATTATCTAATAGGGACACTGAAAAACATCATTGTAAACCCAGATTTATTTTTTTTTCCCCACAATCTAGACAAAAGTAGGGTTCTACTGGAAAGAGATACGACAAAAATATATGCAGGGAAAAACACAAAGTCTTTAAAAGAAAAAAAAAATCACTGCCCAGGTTCTCCTCTCAGTTATTTCCCTAGGTGTTGAATAAGGTGTATACATATATGCACATATATTTATGGTATATAGGAAGCTCGGTGCTATCAGATTATTGGCGGAGCGGAGGGAGGGCAATCTTCCTCTCTAGATTTTGTGAGTTGGAAACTCATCACCTTTCCCCTCCCTGCACACACACCTCCACTCCTCCGCCCGCTCAAGGCCGGCCCCGCGCCTGTGTGCTAGCAGGAGACACGGAAAGTTAAGTTGCACCAAAACACCCGAGTCTCTTATAAAGTAACCCCTGGTATCACTTTTAACTAAAGAAGTCTAGTAATTAAAAGTCTGAGTTGTTTTTCCACGTTTCCGCATGCAGTCCTAATTAAATCTTTACGATCCTCTCTGTGACTATTAACTGCCAGCATGCTGAGCGAATATCCTGTACAAAAACCCAGCAGGAGGGCGTAATTAGATAGAAAATCAGACAGGAGTCTTCTCATTAACTACAACAACTAACCCACGTTGCTGATGGAGTGAGCGGAGTGCACGCACACACATAAAGCGTGTGCACAACCATATACTCCAGAGATAAGGTGAGATAAGGGGAAAAAAAATGAAAAGGAAAGATGGCGCTTCATATTTACCTTCAGTTCTGTGCCATCGAGTTGCAACACGATGGACTCCAGCAGGCTGCAGGATTTGCTCATCATCCCTCTTTGGTAGCTGCTCAGGGAAAGGAGTGAAGACTTTGTAATTTTATTTTGTGCCCTTTAGGTATGTAGCCTATTGATTATGAGAGAGACACACAGACATGCACAAGCACACAGCATAAGGAACCGCTGTGTGTGTGCGCATTTGGTTGTATATGTAAGGAAAAAAGAGAGGAAAGATCTCCGTCACTTTTTGGGGAGATGTAATTTTCTCCTAAATCATATTCCATCTTGAATGTCTGCCGAGCAGAGAAAGAGTCAGAGATAAACGTTGGATCCGGATAAGCTCAGCCTCTCGGAGTAGCAAAGATAAAGTTAAAATAATAGAGAATAAAATCATTGTTTTGCTGTAAAGAGGTTTTCCTTATCAGGGAAAAAAGTGAGAACTCCCAAATATGAAATAACCTGAAAGAAAAAAAAAAAAAAAAAAAAAAAAGCCAAATAACAAATAGAATGTATATATATATATATATTAATAAAACCAAGAAACACACAAGTCCTTCGTTCACCTGGAACCCAGAATTTATCCTAAAACGGAACCTGGAGCAATTCTGCAATTAATTGTTCTTACGACACTGCTTTTTGAGAGATAATTTTACTGTACTGACCGCAGATTGAGCGGTAATTTGTGTTTGTTTGTTTTCGTATATCGCACCTTCGCGCTGAGAAATGAAACCCAACATTTGCTCTGTCCTCTTTTGCCCGTCTTTGTTCTCTTCTCTGTTAGAGAAGTTAATACCATAATAACAGGTGTGCTTCGAAAGGAACTGAAAATAGTAATAATAGAAAAGTGTTTGAAAGGGAGAGCGGGACACTATTTCTAGACAATCAATGTAATAGTTTATACTTTTGATAATGTATAGTTCCGCTCCCTCCTCCCGCCCCACAAATTTAGGACATGTAAGCAACCCCGGGAGCTGTAAATCTCTTTCTGCTTGCACCCTATACGACGTGGGCGTTGCGCTGCTCTCCGAATTGCTCAGGCTTTAATTAAAAGTCCATAATGTAAACTATTATATATAAAAAGTAAATGGCCCTTGAATTATTAAGATGTAGCAGGGTAAACAAACAAACAAAAACAAAACAAAAAAAATAAACGGAGGGGGGGAGGGGAGGACAGGGGAGGGAGAATTTAAGTTGTCCTTAATCGTGTTCATTTATGTCATGCGATAGATCTTGCAGATGCTACCAAATTGCCAGATTTTCAAAGGAAGAAATATAAAGCTTTATCGAATGCAAAGAAGTCAATGTGATATCCATGTTTTATAAGATAACAAAACCAGTATTGCACCCCATATGCTTCACACCTCTTTTTTATTAGAAGACTATATAATTTGTAAGAATTTCATTTCCTTGTCGATTTGGGGGAATAATAATAACAATAATAATAATAAAAATCCCTCCTCCCCTAGTGAATTAATATAAATGGAAATAACAGAAACTCCAGTTTGGAATGACATGATTTATGTACGCGATTCTTTAATATCCAGTCAATTTGAATAGTGATGTTTTTATATCCACAGTCAGTTGAAGATGCCAATAACAGCGGTATGAACTTATTGGACCAGTCTGTCATTAAAAAAGGTATGGATTATTCCAACAAGCTAGACAAACTTTTACTGTGTAGCAATATCTCCATGATATATTTTTACTTTGGGGCAATTAATTTATCTGGGAAGCAGGCATACATGGCAGCAAGATGAATAGCTGTTTAGATCTGTAGATAGAGTGAAGGGAAAAGGAGAGACGTGTGAAAGGAAAGTTGATTTTTCCCTCCAATCGGATTAATTACATTAACTCTCTCAAATGGGGCACCCCGTGCTCCAACGCAGTTTGTACACCCCCCACCCCACCCCCCCGAAAGTCCTCGTTGGGGATCGCTTGAATTTAACGGGGGGAAGGGGAGGGGTGTTGAATCCCTTTTGGGTTTAAATGCACCTCCCAGGCGAATCATACGTGAAGGAGAGAGAAAGAAATGCCTGTGGAAAGGCAGCCCTGACTTCCTTTCCCCCTTCCTCCAAAAGCCCCCCCCCTTCCCCCTGCCTATTTTTTAAATCTTTCTACATATGCACACATGATTTAGTGTAACTGCAGAATCACCCCATACTGTTAAAGGGAATGTGATATTAACAAATGTTTGCAGTCTCTTGTACAGCTGTAAGCAAAATAATTAACTAATTAAACTAATTAAATGTAATTACAATAACTCATTTTGGGCGTATTGCAGCTGCTTAATTTTTTTACATTTCTCTGACAGTCACTCGAAGATGCTTGGCGATTAGTGTTGTGTTATGCTGATAGACATTAAACAGATCACATACTGCAAATGTAGGGAAAGCTATCTTTAATTATCTAAGGAGTTTCTATTTCTAGATTCAATTTTAAGTACCAGAGATGAGGCTTAGAAATGCTGTCCCTTATGCTTGCTATCAACAGCACTTATCTCCAGGACCTTATTATTTGTCAAATGTGCAGAAAAGCTACAAATATTTTAGTGCAGATGATCTTCTAGAATGTAAAGCAAAATAATAGTGAAAGTGTTTATTTAAATGTGTTCAAGACAGCATGAGGTCCTTCCGTGTATTTATTGTTTTTTATTTCAGTCCTCATGTATAGTCCCTGTCTTTCACAGAATCGAGTTGTAGTTATTTGAGGGAGGACAGATGAGAACCTGAAGATCATTTGGCAGCATCATTTATGACCACCGGTTGAAAAGTGGAAGGTGTTTCTGAGAAAGACAGAAAATTACTTACCTTAAAAAAAAAAAAAATCATCATTTGTATGCGATGAGTAGGTTTGGTGCTCAGGATCTGTAACCTGACGGCTTCTGGTTGCATTTTCCCCCTTTCCACCCCCCACCCCCCACCCCCCCGCTCTCTCCTCCCCTCTCCTCTCCTTTTCCTCTTCTCTCTTCCCCGCCCCGCATGCTACCTCACACACGATGTTTCCTCTTGGGCGTATTTGATTAATTGGTGCTTGATTTGTGGTCGGGAGGCTTCTTTTTAACGCCGGGCTGCGCTCGTACTTTTGTTCCGCAGCCTGGTACCCGCAAAACCCCCTTCTGCGTGAGCACCCAGCCCGGAGTGGGTTTTCCCCACTCTGGCTGGGGCTCCCCTTCGTCCGAGGACAGCAGAAGCATGTAATGTGCGTGCTGAGTGGTGGAGTTAGCCACTGAATAGCTTAAAATCCGAATGTTATTAAGGATATGGGTTAGGTATAGATGGAGATGTGTTGAGTGTGCATGGGCAGAGCAGTGGCCCCGTTTCGAGCAGCTGCCGCACGGTCCCATATAGGTGGCCCTGCGTGGGTGTATTTGCAGCTATAAGGGTGAGATGCTCTGAATTTCATCCACGTTACGTATGCAGTTTAGAAATCTGATTGCTAAAACCACCGAGATTCGTCTGCAGCTGTTTTGAAGTCACCAGAGCAGCGTTTGCTGCCTCAGAGGCAATGCCGAGCTCTAAGAAACTTTCCAGCAGAAGGGAAAATTGAGAGCTCAGTTTCCCTTTGCATAGCGAGTTCCCTGGGTGCGGAGGAGGAGAAGTGGGCAATAAGTGGCAGGGAACATTTGTAGCAGACGACATTTATTCAGGGCGAAAAAAAGGGACACAGAGAGGGTTCAGCCTGAATTTCGCTTTGTTCCCCGCACTTCGCAGCAGTGAAGATGTTCTTTGAAGTAATAATAAGTTATTTAAACTCTGTAGGTCATTATTGCAGGCAGATGACACATAGATAATGTTTTATTTTTGTGCTGCAGAGCACTCCTCTGGATGCATATTTACTAGATGAGGATCGGAGGGGGTCTGTTTCACAAAAACCTGGTTTGGTGACTAAAATGCTTTAATTAAACTGTAGTGAAAAGAATATGATGCAGACTTGAAGTATAAGCTTAATTAAATTATCCAGACTGTAAAGGCCTACTTCTTTATGGTCTTTGAGGCCTGCAGATGGAATTATCTATCTGTCTATGCAAAGGGATTGCCAAAATATTAAGGAAATTATATAGGGATTCATACACAGCTATTGATTTATCTCACGTATCGATCCCACACAATAGATTACATATACACAGTCTCTTGTTATGTTTGCTATCTCAGCTTACTTGACATTTCTGAAGTAATTTAGTTAAGAGGAAATGAGTTGTTCCCAGTAGAGAGAGCAAACGAGTGGAGTGAAGGTAGCCAGCGTGATAAATGGCTCTTTCATTTGGAGATCTCCAGAGCTCGTTTAAGGCTAATTTTCTGTATTAGCCCCCTTTGAGCTATTAATGCAATAGGCAGGGACCGTGGCCCCTCATCTCTTAGCTGCCCCATTAGAGCGAGCATTAAGCTACCAAGCCTGAACTCTACTGTGGTGGTGGTGGTAGCGGTGAAATAATGAAAGGTGCTTTTTAAACTCTCCTAATCTAAACTGGCAGAGGGTGGTTAATACGATTTGAAGGGGGCTGGTCAATGAACAATCAATAAACTAATAATGAGAAGGATGCGGTACATTAACAGTCTAAAAATCCAACAAGACATTAAAAAATCATCGTTAACTCCTAGTTCCATTAAGATTTGGGTGGTGGAAGTAAGAGGGAGGGAGCCAGATAAATCATCAAGATGATGATAATCATCAAGAGCATTAATACCAGATTTAACTCAGCTGTAAGAACTTACCGGCTACACGTTTTGAGGCCTTTTCCTCCATTTCTGCTGCAGTGAGGGGAAGGTTTTCGGTATGTTAGGGATAAAAGACAGGGTCCCCTTGTCAACTGCCCATCTGAGATTTGCTTGGCACAGTCTATGGTGAAATAAGTTGTCGTCTTTCAAAACCTTGCGTGGCCCGAGTCCAAAGTTATTTTTTTGTGACTCTGGGGCACAGTCCTTAAAATTATGTGACCTTAAAATTATCCTGATGTATTTATTTACTTTCGGCTATTTCTGAAGATTGTCCAAACACTTCCATCTGATTTAGCACGAAAGACCACTTTAACCTAACACCTTTTCCATTGTCTCTTTGCTGACACGCTCTATTATTGATATTGTTTTAAAGAAACATGTGAAAGGAGACGAAAAATAAAGTACTTAGTCGTAGAGCATAAGCTTCCTCCCCACCCCCTTCTTGAGGTATCCAGCAATAAATGATTAACTGGAAACCACTCCGGACACAGCTTTTCAGGTGATAGATCTGGGAATCAAACGTTACTTCAGAGATTTTGCTTCGCTGCCACTCTCTTTGTGCCTTTTTCTGGACTACCCATTGAGCCTTATGATCCCTTTTAATTTAATGCAAAACAATTTCGGGGGAATACATTTCACTTTGAAACGTACTCCTGGCTTTCAGGGAAAGGGACAGAGGAGGGGGGCGAGGGGAAGAGAAGGAGAAGAGAGGAACAGGAGGGAAGGGAACAGGCATACACACACTTTCTGTATTTGCACATTAAGTCTACAACAAGAATAGGGTATTTAGTAGCAATGGGTAAGGCATTGTCCCTGTATTTGCTAGGTTTGGCTACAAAGCCAGACCAATAACAACAAAGCCTTGATGCTATGATGGACAAGCTTCCTTCACACCCAATAAGTAGATAAAAAGGTTTGAGGGTGGTCTGATAACTCTTTAGTAATAACTTTGTCCGTTAAGTTTAATAAGAAATATTTGTCGCGATTGATTGCTTGACGGATCGACTATCCTGTTATTTGCCACGGATATTGAGACGGTACCCATAGCTTAGAGCTTCCTTTTTTTTTTTTTTTTTTTTTTTTTTTTTTTTCAGTTGCTTTCAGGACAAAATTCTACTTATTTGTTTATTTTTAGAGATGGTGAATGCTCTTTTAATGACGCTTACACACTTGTGAGTGTGCATTTGTGCGCGTTTTCACGCGTTTGTGAAGAGCAACCCGGAAGAGAGCCACCACCACCAGAAAAAAATGGGAAAAAAAAAAAAAGGAAGAAAAAAAAAAGGAAAAAAACAACCTCAAGACTTAATGTATGCACAGAAAATTGTAAACATGTAAAGAACTGAAAGCTTCACGCTGAGTTTCGCCATGCTCCATTTCCTCACCATTTCCTGCTGTCGTTTTAAAGCGATCTCACTCATCTAGAGATCCCGTTTGCAGGAACAGTATGCTTATAATTACTAACAAATCAAGCGGCTACTGTTGCTCTCCCGGTTTATTGATAAGCTGAAGAGAAATGGAAGGGGGAGAAATGACAAAGAGGCTAGAAGTAACCACAGGAAGAGAAAGAGGAAGAAAGGGAGGGAGAAATAGAAAGAAAGAAGGGAAGGAAGGGAGAGAAACTGACACGAGGAAGAGAGAAAGAAGGGAGAGATTTGGGAAGGGGAAATTGGGTGAAAGTGGTCGTGGTCACGATCCAAACGCGTTTAGAAGTGAAAGAAAATCTAACAGTTTATTCTGGGGACAATGGGAACTAAATCACTGGGAATAAATTTAAAGCAGAGGTGGTGGAGACACTATATATATATATATATATATAGGCGTGTGTTCTTCCATGCTATGTCAGCAGTTCCTAAGCAGCTGGGAAAGCTGGCATCGACTAAAAATATACTGTCCATTTCGGTTTACACCAGGCTGCATGCACACAGGGATTTGACACTTGCAGCTGCGCGCACGGACGTGTGTAGCTGTTCACCCACTAAAACCTCCACATTATATTATCTCTGGTAATGCCTGGGCTATATCTGAAAAGCTATAGCCATGATAAACATATAGATATGATATAGATACAGATAATTCATTCCGTGGCAAACACTTTTTTAGGCAGCATTAGGTAATTTACAGAAGATATCGAGTGTAGATAGAATACATCTCTCTGAAGCTATGAAATCGCAATAGATATGCTTACACCGCCTGGTAAGCCTCTAAAACGGGTTGAGAGTTATTAAGACTCCCAACTGCTTGGCATGTTCATGTGGTTCTTTTCGGGGAGGCAATGCCAGGAACTATAGCTGAGGAGCGCTCAGCATAGCAGGGAAGGCAGCCAGACTGCTTACCAAAAGCAATTTGCATGGGAAAAAAAAAACCGAGCACGTGAAAATCTATATTTCAAAGGTTAACTAATGTAATAAGTGTTCCGAAAGGCCACAGAGAGTGGAGTGAGGTCTGTTTAAGCCTTGCCCGGGTACTTCTCTCTTTAGTGAGTTTAGACTAAGATCAGATGTTCGTGGAATTGCTGCCTCTTGTTTAATTTCTCAGTTCACTGGACAGTGACCTGATAAACTGGCCACTAAATATAGCCACAGCAGAGGTGTGCTCAATCCACTGAGCCTGTGTGTTTGTCCGAAGGGAAGGGGAAGAAAGAAAAAAGAAAAAGAAAAAAAAAAAAAAAAAAAGACGGTGATGGAAATCTCTCTGGTGTGGCATTCCTTTAATTTATCTGTTTTTTACTTTTTCTTGGTCGTGCTCTAACATGAAGCTCCAGAGCATGGTGTAGGAAATAAGTGATATATCTATATGTGATGAGGGGAGGAGAGAGACGTTACAGCACAACATCTGCCAGCACTACATCTGATACCCCGGAGGAGTCTCTTCCTATAGAATCAATGGCAGAAATCCTATTAATAGCAAGGAAAGCAGGAGCGGGCCTCTAACTCTTTTATAACTGTTTCTGTTCCGATCTCAAACTATTTGAAACTGCCTTTATGAGCTGCATAATGTGCCTAACTAAAAATAATAGAGAAATAGGAATCCATTTCACTTTCCGATTCCCTGAAGTAAAGCCACTCAAAATAATTTGTTTATACTGGAGACTATATACAAGGCATATGAAGCAATACGTATATCTAAAATCGACATGCCTTTTGGTTTTTAGCTGTTATAGAGCTTTTATTGTGGGGGTCTGGTCTGGCGGTAGGAAATGATCTGTAATAAAAACAGTGAAACACGGTTGTGTCTATTCCATACACTGAGGTTATAAAATTGGCAATTGCCCAGTAGTTAGCACTTGGTAATATATTAGGATACCCGATCTTATTGTTTAGCAGCTCCAGACGACTTAAATATCCCCTCAACCCTAATGGGTTGATTCTCCAGATATGTTGCAAATAAACAGGGTTTTTATGACTTAACTGACATATATTATAACTACCTAAATAGCTGGCATATGTGCAGAATAGACCCCTATTATTTGCCGAATTGGTTTTACAATTGATTGAGTGGGAAATGGGAGACAGTGAGGCACTATCTGCTCTGCGAGGGTGTGTAATCAATTAGGCTGCTCCTCCGGAACATGCCCGCCGCTCGGCCACGACACCACCAACAGCAAACCCACAAGTGCGGAGCACACTTTCGAGAAGGAAAACGCGTGTTGCCGTGATTCCGAGAGGAAGCAGCAGTAGCAGCTGTCAACTCTTATTAACTCCTGCATAAAACATACCTTAAGTACGGTTTGTTATCAATTACTTGCAGAAATGAAACAACTGGGAAAATGCAGCGAGGCTCCCTATAAATTAAAGTGATTGGTTGATTGATTAGAGCACCTGCTGTAAATCATAACAGTTACACACAATTATGAGAGAGCCATTTAAGTTCATTTGTAAACAAAATTCGTGGCACGGGGGAATTGCTCTCGGTTTTGGTTAAGTTTTTTTTTTTTTTTTTTTTTTTTTCTTCTCTCTCTTCCCCTCTTTGTTTATTTCGGAGTATGTCTGGTTGCTATTACAGGAATTTGTTCGTTATAATCCCCTCGGTTACTCTTAAAACAACCTTTTAGTTTATCAGAGAAAAGGAATACTTTGTCTGATTGTGAACAGAATAAAATGGTTTTTATTTCGTTTTGGTTCGCCCTTTTGTTTTGATTTTTTTTTTCATAACTTTCTTTAAATATGTGCTACAGTAAATAGATAATCTCTACTTAGGGACTGGAGACTTCCCACTACTTTAAGAACAACACAATATGATTAAGTTGGTGAACGCCACGTTAGACCAGATATTTTTTCTGCTGTTTATTTATTTATTTATTTATTTATTTTTTTCTGAAGGAAAAGGCTTATTTTATTTCATAAACCAGACTTAATAAAAACACAAAGCAATAACAGAGCTGTTTTCTGGTTGCTGTATCCTCCAGCCTCGATACTTATTTAAGACAGCAATTCCCTTAGTGTAGCGAATTTATTCCCGGCTCAGCTTAACAGTAATGCGAAGCATTAGGAAAGAAGCACATTTTCCTTTAAAAAATATATTTATTTTATTTTTTATTCCTGCGAAGTGTCCGGTGCTGTCTGTTGTAGAAAAACACTGGGGGGAGGGGGAAGGGGGGGGATTGTACAGGCCAGGCCAGGCCTCAAAGTTGCCCAACACTTACCATGTGTATTTTATTTCCCTGTGATTAAACCCTGCACAGAGGCTATACTGAACCACCTTTCTCTCCATCTATTATTAATTTTTATACCCTTAAATATTGGGGGTGAAGCACCATTTAGGCTGTTGTAGGTGCTAGAGCTTAAAAATTCCCTTTCATTTTACTCTGCTGGGCATGGCAGAAAGACTGTGCTTATCCCGTACTCCTTCGCGACATGATGGTTTCTCCCCTCCTTCCTTTTTCTTTCTCCAGTTCCGGTTCCTCCAAAATCTGTTACTTCTTTGATGATGAATAAAGATGGCTTCCTGGGTGGAATTTCAGTCAATACCGGAGAGGTGTTTTGCTCTGTACCTGGCCGCTTGTCTTTGCTTAGTTCAACTTCAAAATATAAAGTAACAGTGGGAGAAGTTCAAAGACGCCTTTCTCCTCCCGAGTGTCTGAACGCATCCCTCCTAGGAGGAGTTCTTAGAAGGTAAGAGGCTGGGACGCGTTTGTGAACAAGCCCGTGTGCGGGCATCCTTGCATGCACCAGAGATGTTTGATCAATAGTAAAGTTGATTGCAAATGTACATTGGTTTTATTGTCGCAGCATATGTGTGTTACTTTGAGAATGAGGAGAAAATATGTTATATTCAGACACTGAGATGAATGTATGGAGGCAACAGAAAGTTTGGGCCATATATAGATGTTATCAGAGCTTCCCAAAATGAAGGAAGTGAGGCAAGATAAGTTTTCACTCTTGTACACGCACACGCTTTCTATATATCCTCCTTGTCTTTACTTTTCTTTCAGCAAATGCACAAGATAAAATGCCTCACTGGGCATGGGGAAATTAGATGTTGCAGGATGAGCCTGTTATATTTCAGTGATAAGCTGATTTCTGAGATAAATCTGTGTGGCATTCTCTATATGGTAATAACGATACGGTAATTAAACGGTGTCACACGTGACATTACTGAAAGCAGTAGGAGATTAAGAGGCAACCTGTAAGGTAGGTGAGTACCCGACTCAAGAAAAGCCATTAACAGATAGTTTGGAAAGTCACTAACTTAGTGCTTCATCTAGAGAAAGTTGGTAGTGGAGTCTCTCAGAGTCGGTCCCGAGGCCTATGCTGCTGAGTATTTGTGCATTCCACCCACTGATGTCCTGGGGGATTTTGCTGAAGGCCTCCAGTTTATATTGTTGGTACTCGTTAAGCAAGAGGCAGAGGACCTATGGGTCTCCATCACTTCAGGGTTGTTCATTTAGTTATCAGTAAAAAGAACTTGAGTTCTGAAGTCACCAGCTGAACTATCAGGGAGAGAGAAAGGCCTTTATCTTCCTAAGAGGGCTGTGGATTGTCAGTATGATTTGTCTGGGAGAAAGGTGAACTAAGGATATAGACCAGTCAGAGCAGGGAAGAGGTCGTGGGGTGGTGTAAGGTACTCTCAAGTCAATGGCAGGTGGAGAAAAAATAACAGGAGGTATATGGTAGACTGGAAAATAAAGGGTGACTTCTATCAGTAACAGACGTATATGAATTAACCCAGAAAAAGAATCAGAATACGTTTAAAAGTTGCTAGTGTTAGAGAAAGAACAAATCTTCCCAACTTCTGTAGTAGCTATTGGGCAACTTTGACTCTCAGGTGCTTTAAAATGAAGTTTTTTGTGTATTTTTCCTGCAAACAATTCTGTGATGACATCTTTAGCTCCATCTCCGTGTCTGGACGGGGGGGGGAGGGGGGGGCGGAACATGTCCTGCTACACGCAGCCGCCCTAAAATACACGTGAGAATTAGGAGCTCCTAAAATAGCTGCCATTCCACGTGAATGTCTGTAATCAATGTTCAGCTGCGATCCTTGCCAGCAAGAGAGGCAAAGTTTTCCTTACAGACGCTAACCTGCCTGCTCCTCCTGTCCAGCCGCAAATGGAGCAGGGAGGACATCTGAAAGATATACTGTAGAAAATATAATTATCAAGGTAAAGAAACATCATTATTGAGCTTCAGTGGATTTCTGGAGGTGGCCCAAGACATAATCATTGGCTGCTGCTGACTTCAGTTCCTATCTTGAATCAGAATTTTAGACAAGCTTTTGGTTCAGAGCAGATGAAATATAGGAAGCTGTTCCCTTGCAATTCTGCCGTCTCTCCCTATTTACTTTGATATCAAATAGTGGGAAGCCAGTCTGGCTTCTCTGTCTTTTCTGGCTTCCTTTCCGTAAATGTCACTGCCAATTCTTCAGCAAGTAAGAAGTAATAAACACGTGAGATGGACCCTGATCTCAGTGTCAAAGCCCTTACTGATTTCACAGGTGGCAAGATTTCATCCCCGGAGGTTTACGTTATCTATAGGTGTTTGAACAATAGCTCTGTATTTGCCACCTATAGCTCACTTGTCATTTTAGTGTCCTTATCAGTAACCTCCAACAAATATTCACATCTTCCTTCAGGCCGCACAATCCCTCTGTATAACGCACTGCCTTCAGATGAGCGCTGCCTTTCCGCACACACTCACACATGCACGAAATGGTTCCTGAAGTTTCATACTTTTTTTTTCCTTCTACTCTATTCATCCACAGTCACACACGTTATCCCTTCGAGCCTTTGTAATTATTATTTTTTTTATTTTATTTTGTTCTCATTCTTCTTTCTATTCTGGTTCTTTCCTAAAATAAATAAGGATTTAATTCTCTATCTTTCTGTCCATCTCCACGCTCCATCCTACGAGTTAGTGTCTTACAGTAGGAACCCATTTGCTCTCTAGATCAAAACCTTACACAGTAATTATTGTTATCTGGCGTTATTTCATTTCCCTGGATAAAACGGGGAGAAAAGTGGGCTCATCCCCATTCCCACCCCTGGGAGAGATAAAGCAGATCTCAGCAAACTGGAGCAGAAACCAACACACCCAAAGTGCTTAACACCGAGTGAAAACTCTCCCAGGCTCCACTGACTGCACAGATTAAATGTTTCTTCCAGGAACACTGCGGGGTTAATCACGATGTTAATTTCTTTGTAATTCTAGAGCCAAATCGAAAAACGGGGGGAGATCTTTGCGAGAAAGGCTAGAAAAAATCGGTTTGAATTTACCAGCCGGCAGGCGTAAGGCTGCAAATGTCACTTTACTCACCTCCCTGGTGGAAGGTAAGCGAGGGTCGCAGCTCCCTTCACACCCCTGCCTGCTCTCAGCTCGTGTCTGACATTTTGCGAACCAAAAAAAGACTTTCGGGATCAGGTGGGAAAGCCTTGCAAAGGTGAAATGCAGGGCGGGGGGAGCACTAACGCTGGTTAAGGATCCCTGTCCCCAAAAATGAGATTACTGGCCTGAGGGTCATTGGCTGATCTTGGTGGCAAGTATGAAGGTGTGTGCATCTGGTACGTGTGTATTTATGTTTGTGTGTGTATATATATATATATAATGCGTGTGCATGCTTATGCAGGACAGTCCCATTCGTCATTGCTAGTAATTACTAGGATGTGCTCTCCAGCTCCATGTCTGCTCCATCCTTTTACTAATTTGGCCCTCCCGAGTTTATTTATGGCAGATGCCCCCTACAGGACGCCCATAGAGGAAAAAAAAAAAAAAAAAAAACCTACCGAAAGAAATCTGGGGAAAGAAATCAGCAATTGAGGAGTCACAGAGCGCAGTTTTCCTTAAGGTGGCTGGAGCAAAACAAAGACAAGAGAGAGGGAAGCGGGAGGGACTGAAGCTTCACCTCGTTTCTAGTCAAATGATGTCATTTTGGTGTTCAGCGTGTTTTCTTTGATTTATTGTTGCTGTAGCGAAGAGCCATTTTTAGAGCTTCTAATATGTTTAGGATACGTGTGTGTTTATGCTGAGAGAAGTTGGACCTTCTCCAAAAAACATAACCAGAATAGTATGGATGCAATTATGAATTATATGTATCTACATTATACATACACACCGAGAGGCGTATAAATAATCCACTTATCTCTTCTGCATATAAGCATGCATAAACATTTGCGCTAGATATTAACTTTTCAACTCTTTTGATTGAGTTATGGCAGTGATAAGCCCTTACCGCATGCAGAGCTGAAGGCAGGCTCGCAGCCAGGCGGGGGCTGACAGCAACGAGCTCCTCCTGGTACCTCATATGGCTTCTGCTAAGTGTGCAAAGCACAGAGCAGAGTTCGGATATAGAGTCGGGGGCGCTCGCTATAGGGGACTCTCAGCATTCCGGGTGCGGTGAGCTGCCCCTATAACGCCGGGGTTGCTATCCATAGGCGTCAATGCGGGCTCAGCATCCCACTCTCCGCAAAACCAGAGCATCCCCAGAGCTGTGAGACATGAAAAAAAAAAACCTGTCAAGTGCATAGGAAGGCAGACCTCGCTCTGCTTTCCCTGAAGTCCTTACAACCTGAGAGCTCCCTCTCTGTGGAAGGGGCAGCACCTGCTGGAGGTGAAGGCTATGTTGTGCCACCAGCCAGCCTCGGGCATTGTAGTCATCCCACTGCAGAGAGCAGGAGGGCTCCGGCAGGGTGCTCCCGATTTCATTACGGGGGTCGCTGATTAGCGAGAAGCCTTGGAAAGCGGGGGTGAAGTCGAAAAGCAAATCCGTATCGTCGAAAATCCGGATCGTTGAAAATAACGCGGTCCTGGAGTTGTTAGACATATCTGTTTGGCGTGTTGAAAATCTTCCCCCTGCTCCCTCAGGCCGTGCTTTAAAGGGTTTAATGCTTTATTCTAGAGGGGTTGAGCTATAATCTGGTGGAATCCCTCTAGAGTCTGAGGTTTTAATGATTGTTATTATTTTATTTTAAAAATTTCCCCTCTTCTTTCCCCCCTTTCTTCAGCTACTGTCTTCTTCTTGTGGCATAAAGTACATCAGTAGGAGTTTGATGACATGAACCTCTGGAGGCAAGAAATCTGAAACCAGGCAGGCAGGGGAAGTGACAATTGCAATTAGAGTTAGAATAATTATTTTTCACAGAAAAGGTTGCCATTAGTTGCTGTCTTTCCATTGGGCAGAGAGGAGTTCCTGTTGCACAAGGGTCAGTTAAGATAGCAGGCTGCATTTCCTCCGATGGAAATTATCACTTATCTCCCACATTTTACTGATGTGGCAATAATTGTGATAATGATGTAAGTGCTCTGTGTGCATAAGTGTGTTTATCACGTCCTATACTGAAATGACAGTAATATGAACAAGTCCACATCTGTAAAATTTTGGACAGTGTTTCTTCTGGTGTATTGAAACAGGAATGGTTTCTCTGCTCTAGGGGAAATTTGTGTCTTGCTGTCTTTTGGGACTTGACTAGCTTCCCTTTGCTGTTTTTTTTTTTTTGGTCCAGTTCACGTGAAAAGGGAGTGAGTGTGTATGTGTGTGGGTGTGTGTACTTTCCCAAAATTCTGCACAAGATGAGTTGCATGTGCATATGCCATCACAACTACATTGGAGCAAAGACAAATCTCATCAGCTGTAAATCTGTCCCATAAACTTCCTTCTTCCCCCAAAAGAGGGCTTGGGGAGGGAAAAGAGACATCTGGAGCCTATCCCTAAGGTGCAGGGGTTATTGTTGGATTTGTTAAAACCAAAAGAGCTGCTCTCTCCCAGGGGGAGCAGTGGGCAGCAGCAAACTGCTGCACGATGCTTTGGCAGGTCGGACCCAGCCCAGGGTGGGGCCGGGAATATTAATGCCCCTCTCATTCCATCCAGGTGAGGCCGTTCATTTAGCCCGGGATTTTGGGTACATCTGCGAAACGGAGTTCCCAGCCAAGGCTGTTTCTGAATACCTGAACAGACAGCACACGGACCCCAGCGATCTCCACTCCAGGAAAAACATGCTGCTTGCTACAAAGTGAGTGTGAAGTTGACCACCCTCTTCTGCCCTCCCCTGGAAACCCTCCCTCATCTCCTAAAACCCTATGTCTGAGCTCGTTTTAAAGGCAGATGGAGCTTCCAGTCCCCAAAAGACAGCGGCCCCGGGGGGAAGGAAGGAATATTGCCCTGTGGGCAGGGTAGACCCTATTGTCTGTGTGTCCCTCTGCAGTGGGAAACGCGTTGAATTTACAGATGATGTGGGTGACTGACCCCTAGCTACCATGCACCATTTCCAAAAATTGTTATAACAAGAGGACTAAAAATTTATTTTACTTCTACATATGTCTCTGTCCCTCTTGCTGCTCATGCACACCTGTCTGTCTGTAAACATATTATCCATACAGTCACCATCTTATCCATACAGTTTAATTAAAAAAGTCACCATGTACTGCTAATTGCCCTCGCTTTTCTCCCCCCAACCCATTTCTCTCCCTCGGGATTTTATTGGTGGCTTTGTTGTATGGGATGGTTTACACCCAGCTGAACCTCCTGGGCCTGTAACTGGGTGATTCAGAGTTTGCTTGGGTCTGTGGCAGTGGGTGCTGTGTGCCTCTGCACGTTTCTGTCTCTGGGAGAAAGAAAGGAAAAGAAAAAAGGAGAAAAAAAATCACCCCAAATGTGCTCTCATTTATTTCATGCTCTGGGACGTGGCTTGCCTCCAATGACAGTGTAATTTAAAGAAATATATGGAGGGTTGAAAAATCATTTGCTCAAATTTGTCCAGATGTTTTTTAGACGTGATTGGAATTTGATTGCCCTTTTCCGCAGGGTCAGAAGATATTAATGTCCCAGAACTTTAATTGCTCACAGACCCAGCTTTGCTCTTTGAAGATGTAAAATGTTGGACTCATTACTGTTTGTTCTCCAAATTCAAAGATTCCTCTCTTGCACTTTCTTAATGGATAATACACATAGAGGTAGACCTTTATCTTTCTCCACCCTCTGAAACCTTTAACCCACTGGGAATTTCATAGAATTTCAGAGGATGAGAGATTAATGCTTTTTTTTTTTTTTTTAATTATTATTATTTTCCCTTTCTTTTATTTTTTATTCCATACTTCATTTTTTCCTAGGCATCTATTCAAAGAAACTATTCCTTTGGGAACCCCCTCGCCCCCAGGGTTCTTACATTGCCCTGGCACCTGTTGACTTGTAGGCCTTCCGGACTAGGGCACTGTGAAAGAAAGGGGGGGGAAATCATTTAAAAAAATAAAATAAATTTAAAGGTGTGGAAAAACAATCAAGAGCCAGATTTGAACTCTGTGATGCTTTGATTGGGGTGCATCACTCTAGAATAAAATAGCAAGTGTTAGCTTTGCTAAGCCAGGTTGAACTTTCTCAACAAGGCTGCCCAGCTCAAGCAGTCTCGAAGGAAGTTCATTTTAGTCCACTTCTTGTCCCTGTGCCACTCATCAACCCGTGGCTGTACTTTTATCCAGGAACAGCACTGATGGGAGTTGCTCTGGGCCGTGGTCCGGATGGCAGCTGGCAACGCCATAGCACATTCAGCCTGGTTATTTCTGGAGGCAGCAAGCAGAGTTGGGTTTTCACAGTGTTCCAGAGGCATCCTTGTAGTTTCAGGAGAGATTTCTATCTCCAGACCTCCTGTTGTTCTGGAATTGCAGAAACCTCTTTCCTGTAGAGCATCATCCTATGCGGGGAACTGTTGGCTCACCATGGATGACCCCCAAAACACTACTAGGGAAAAAGAAACATAGAATCACAGATTCTATGGAAATCCTAAAAGAAGGTGGCAAAAATATTCCATCCTGTGGACTGGGATCAGCTTGGGCTTGAACTTGCTCCTTTCTTCAAACTTCGTTGTCTCAGAGAACAGTGTCAAGTGTGGGATGAGTATAACCATCATTTTTCTCTCTCTTTCTCTCCTTTCCTCTCATTCTTTCACCTTTCTCTCTTTCATGCAGGCAACTTTGTAAAGAATTTACAGATCTCTTGGCCCAAGACAGGACACCCATTGGAAACAGCCGGCCCACCCCTATTTTGGAACCAGGCATTCAGAGCTGCTTGACTCACTTCAGCCTCATCACTCATGGCTTTGGGGCCCCTGCTATCTGCGCCGCCCTCACGGCCCTTCAAAACTACCTGACTGAAGCTCTCAAAGGCATGGACAAGATGTTCTTGAACAACAACACTGCTAACAGGCACACATCTGGCGAAGGACCAGGTAGTAAAACTGGAGACAAGGAAGAGAAACACAGAAAATGAGAGGAAAAAAAAATAAAGAAAGAAAGGAAAAGAAAATAATAAAAAGTTAAATAAAAGGAGAAAAAAGAGAGAGAGAGATAATCTTTTAAAATAAAACCGTCTTAATTTTAGCTTTAAAAGTATTGGATTGGGCTTTGGAAGAATTCTATTAGGTAGGACAAAATAATAATAATAATAAAAAATAATAATAATAAAAGAAAGACAATAATTTAAGATCAGAGGAGCACAATGGCGCAAGACCAGTGGTTCAGAGTCTCTTGCCAGGAACATGTGAAGACAACCACCAGGATTTTTTTTCCCACTTCTGTTCTTTCACATTTTTTAAATAATGATTTGGGGAGGGGAGGGGGGAATATAATAATAATTAATAATAATAATAAAAGAAAGAAATGAATAACTTATTGGAAGAAATCGGAGAAACATTTTTGGTGTCAGTGCTTTGATTTCTTGAGCTGCACGGTCTGTCTTACTATTATTTTCATTTATTTTATTTTATATTTTTTTTTTTTGGAATGATGTCCTGTCTCCACCCCAGATAAAACCATTTTCAAGAGCGTTCCTTTCTGAGCAACCCCATCACCTTGTTCCCCACCTTTCCCATCTCATCTCATCCCTTGTTTCTGTCTAGACTAGGAAAGAAGGGCAGGCAAGTGCCCAGGCTACCCCAGACCCTGCACGAAGACATGAGCCTTCGTTCATGGCAGTGTCTTCACTTAATGACATAATATGGGATGCTTCAAGTCATGGTAGTTCAATTAAATTAGTTAATTCAAATTTTTAAGAACTTTATCTTTTTTTTCCTGGTCTAGACAGACTATGTTTAGGTTACCAACATTTACAGGTGTGTATGTGCGCATGTGTGCGTATGTGTGTGCATATACTTATGCACACACATAACCTGATAGGGGCGTGCGTGTATACTGAATATGTTCATATATATATGTATATATATGGATGTATACATATATATATATTTAATATGTGTGTATTGCCTCACATATCCATGCATGTAAACATACCTTTGTAATTTAGTACTTGCCTTCGATGGTAAAATGCCTTGTCTATAATGGGTTGCAAAATTTGAAAGTAAGGTCTGGTACAATGTCAGTGCTGTCTAATATCTTAATTTTCTGAGATTTCCTCTTTTCCTCTAGAGAGTTTTATATTCCTAACTATGCCAATGTTTCAGTCCTTAATTTCCTTGAGTAGTGTGTGCGAGAGATATTTTCCCCCCATTTTTAAAGAACTGTTAAGAACAACAACAAAAAAAATGAGTGATATGAGTATGTAATTCTTTCTCAGGAGTATGCACTATTTTATTTTCTTCTGTTTCCTAAAGCTTTGCCCGCTTGGCTTATGAGCTTCTTCAAAGAGGACTAGAGATCCCTACACAATATATCAGGTACAGAGAAAAAAAATCCACAATTCTGATATTCTGATACTTTTTTTTTCTTTTTTTCAAATCAAAGCCAGTTGTTTCAGAATTCTGTAGGTGCACTTCTTTAAAGAAGCTCAAAGGGAATAATTTGAAGGAGATAAAAACTATAAGTTGAAATCGAGGTGTAATATTGCAAAGAAAATAAGAGCTGTGTTGAATGTTACCGCACTTGCTTGGCACACGGGGTTTGTAACCAGGGAGGAAAGGGCTGCCATGTGAGCTGGCTCCTCGTGACGGGAGTGGGGAGGGTTTGCCAGGGAACATCCTGGTTTCTCATCTCAGTCTGAGGAAATCTGTTTCTCTTAGAAAGCTTTTCAAAAATGTCTTGTGACTCTTGCTTTGGAATGAGTTGGTGTGGTAGGGGGAAAACTTCTTAACTTCGATGTTTTTCTCAGTGGTTTGGTGTGTGACAGGATGTCTTATGCTTATGATTTGGGAGGGGTGGAGGGGAAGTCTGATTTTTTTTTTTTCTCTTTTCATCTCTCTCTCTGTCTTATATGGTAAAAATAATGCTAAAGTGTAAGGATGTGAATTTCTGTTTGGATTCTGCAGTATTGGGTAATTGCATGTATTTCTCAGTGGGGCAGGATTTGTTCACTAACATATCTTTTTGCTCATGTCAGAACAGTTTCTGTGTTTGGGGGGGAGAGGAGGGGAGCGTAAATCCTGTCTCTTCTGGACTAGCTGGCAAAACTCCAGTGGGGCCAGTCCTCCCCCAGGACCCCTGTTAATTCTGCAGCACCTAGTGCCACCGACCCAGGCAGGCACACCTGTACTTCTAAGGGGGGAGAGAGAAACCTTAGCCTTGGCTTCATTCCTAAATACCTTCCAGAGTGGGTGGGTGGGAGAGAAATCATTTAGCAATATTCTCTTCAACCTCCAACAAAATATTGTTAAAGCAAAGCAAATGAACCTCATGATTCCCACCCATAATGTCCTTAGCTTCCTAGGGGATGGCAGCAAGTGGAGGTCTCAGGCCTTGTCCCCTGCGTGTGGGTTGGACATGTGGCAAGAGAAGCCCAGGGACTGTCCTGTCTTGATCAGCCCTGGGGAGCACCCACTCTGCTGGAGATGCTCCTCATCCATGTAAATTTGGTCCTGCTGGGGCAGAGTGCTCATCAAGGGGAAACTGAGGCAGGTGGCTTTGTCTAGGGATTGCTGGGATGAGATGGAGGGTGCCTTCAGCCCTGGTCTCTGGTCAGCTTTAGGCAGGTCCCTGGCAGCCAGCAGTGGGTTTGGCAATCAGCAGGTCCCTGGGGATTTCCCTGGTGGAGGTGAGATCTATGTAACACAACAATCCACATTGATTCCCCACCAGGATCCATGCTGGGGCCTCCCAAATTGAAGAGCAGCAGCCTCTGGCCCTCCAAAGCCTGCCCCTTGACAATCACTCCCCTCCATCTCCATTTCATCAACCCTCTGGGGAAGGAGACACTGGGTTCCAGCACAGGGCAAACCCCAGCAGGGGGATGTATGAGGAAGGGAAAGAGGACACGTGTGTGTATGGGGAGGAATGAATGGCATCACCTGAAAATATATCTCCTTACTCTACCTATGGAAACTACTTACTGAAACCCATCTCAAAGTGTTGAACAGCACTTTGCCTTGGTGAGGAGCCTGTGGGTTCAAGCCCTCCAATATCCCCAGCCTGGAGGTGCTCCTGGGCACTGGGGAGACCCCAAGTCAGAGCTCAGTCTTCCATCTCCCCAGCTGCATGCACAAGGACATGGGGGACCTGTCCCTGTCACCCATGAGCTTCCAGATGAAGGTCCAGGGGGATGCTGAGGATGGCCCTTCCTTTTTTTGGGAGGGGTGCTAGGGATGCTCCTTCCTTTTAAATGGGGAAGACAACTTAGAGCATCACACCACAATTGTGATTTAATGGGAAGAGGGAACTACTTCTCAGGGAAAGATCTGCACATGTGTGAGGGCCCAATCCTGCTACTGATTAAATGTCCCCTAGGTGCAGGTTTGGTCTCCTGGAGCAGGATCTAAACCTTGGTAACGTCAAAGGGAGGGTTTCAGTTGACTCCTGGTGACTTTGGATCTGCATCTTGTGCCTCCTACCTGGAAGAGATAGACTGTAAATGCCAGTCTGTACTTTGCTCAGACGAAAGAAAGGCAAATGTAAAATCCCCATTGATTTCAGAGCGGCTACCTTCCCCCCACCTTTTTCTGGTTTTGTTTTATGCTCCTTAAGGTCTGGAGACAAAGTCTTGAGGCTCCTGCTTTAAAAACAAAGAGGGAAAAGCATGGTGTAGGAGCGTAGCCATCCACCTCTGCTCTTCCTCATAGCCCAGTGCTGGTCCCAGAGGGACTCATCCAGTGCTTGGTGTCTGTGGGTGCTGAGGATGGAGGTCTCCCCCCGAGTCTAATTCCAGCCTCCCGCCGGAAAACATTTTCCTGCTCCCCTGTACTTTCCCAGCCTGACTACTTGTGTTGGCGGGGCAGCTCAGACGTTTATCTGATAATTGAGTTATTAAAAGATTTGGTTTCCTCGGGATCATAAATCAATAAACAGGAGGATTAACACGGCAGCTTTGCTTTTTAACTCAAGAGAAAAGTTTGAGGAGAGACTCTGAAAAGTTTGTTTTCAAACCAAACAGGTGGGTTGCTGTAAATTTTATTTCATTCTTAGTCTTTTTTTTTTTTTTTTTTTTAATATCAATTCTATTTTCCGTTGGAAATGTCTTTGTTTTCGTAGTCTCCTCGACTTATTTTATTATTATTATTATTTTTTTTTCCTGGTAGTTATTCACACAAGGTGTGAAGGAAACAAGAAACCCATTCTATGGGAAACCTTTTCCAATCCAGCGATTTCTCTAAAATCGGGTCGCATCTTGTCCCACCTAATAGAAATTCTCTGTGAGAAGCTGTTTCAGGTCCCTCTGCATCCCGGTCCCCGGACCAACCTCCCCCCAAATCCCCCAATTTCCATTTGGGGCTGGCTGGGGGGAGGATGGTTTTTAAGACCGTTAGCTCTGCCCCAGGGCCTATTCCCTTCCCCTGCTCATCTCCTTCCGACCGGTTTAACACGCAGACCTATTCGGCTTGTGTTTTAATACGTTTCTCGGAGAAATTGGTGCTCTGTTCAGCTGCCGTAAGCCTTTCCAGATCGATCCGGCCAAGAGCCCCTACCCCTCCGGCTTCCCCGTGTGAAAGACCGTACGCTTTTTACAAATAGTATATTTTCTTATACAAAGGAAAAAGGAAAAAAAAAGTAAAAGGAAATATCCCCAAACACATTGGCAAACGCCTGAACATTTCGAGAGAGACAAAACATTGTGTGCCAGAGAGAAATAAGGAGAGAAAAATCAAACTAATGCAAAGCTCTGAAAAAGCAGTTGAGAAACTGGAAAGATGAAAGAAAAAAAAAAGTCATATAAACACTGTTCCTTTCTATGCCCCAAACGATCCCTTTCACCTCCTCTTCTTGAAAAATCTGACCATGCAGTGAGAAATGTCAGTTTATCGACTCTTCCTGAGAAGAAATGCGGAGAGGCATTCAGTATTGAGTTTGTATATATTTATTTATGCTTAATTTAACGGGAATGTGTAAATATGGCGAGCAAGTAGTTTTTGGGTTATTTATCTGTGAATCTATACCTCTGTGAATGGGTGGGGGAATTTAAAAACAAAAAAAAAAAAAGAAAAAAAAAAAAAAAAGAAAAAAGAAAACCGACAAAAAAAAACGCCTGACTAGATAGTATCCTATCTGAATCTTTTCTGTTCTTTATAGACAAGCTGTTATGGTAATGGGTAGAAATTGGTTTCTTGTCCAGTGATGACCTGATTTACATAAATAATAAGAATAAGAATAAAAAAAAAGAGATTGTTGTGTTTTGTTGTATTTTCCTCTTCAGTTTTTTTGAATGTTGGTGCTGCTTCGATTCTGCAGACGGATTTACTTATAACTCCAAGAAGTCTTCATTTTCCCAACATAGGTTTTGGGGAAATTCAGGACATGTCTCTACATAAAAAAAAAAAAGAAAAAAAAAACGAAAAAAAAAGACAATAAATATTGCTTCTCAGAAATGTTGGTATTTTATTTCTATCTGACTCAAAGTGTCCATATTTTTACCATCCTTACCTCTTCATTCTAAGCAGACCTATAATAAACCTCATGTCATGTTAACGTGATCCTTCGTTTCATTTTGCCTTTACTAGCTGAATTAGGAGATATGAAAGAAAAATGAAATTATTTTCATTTTCAAAGTATTAGCCATTAAATCAAAACGTTATATATCATTACAAGTCTTCGATATCAGGAAATTTTTTTTTTTTTTTTACTTATTATTTAATTTCCGCGGTTCCATTGCTGTGTAACTGTTGTTGTACGTTTCACTTATGTATATGTGACTGTGAGCGTGTATATATGTATATATATACTCTTATATACAGATCGGAAGTGATGTTCGTATTCACAACGCGGCATTATTTTCTATCTTTAGGTCTACAGTTGCAACAACTAATTATCAAAAGGAAATATTAAAAAACAAAACATCCCTCCTCCCCCTTCCTTTCCCAAATCGGCTTTATTTGGGTTTGTAATCGGCACTGATGAAGAGCAGCTCCGGGGAGATCCAAATCCCCAGGGCTAACCCGGAGCCACTCCGGAGTGACTCGGGATTTACCCTGCGGTTGGGTGAAGAGAAAGGCGGGGGGCAGACACATCAGGATTTATTTTTATTTCTTCGCTGCTGTCATAGAAAGAAGTATTCTTTTCCACCCTCTCCTCCCTTCCCCTCCTCCCCCCCGCATTTCGGAGCTGGAAAGGACTGTCAGTTTATCCCTCGGCACGGTCACCCTGCGAAAAAAACACACACGTGTGCTCAGACAGACAGGGAGCCCTGCGGCTGGAAGCCGGTTTAAAGCATCGCATTTACTGCGATGAACTATTTTAGTTAAATACCCGCTCCGAAGAGTTGTCTGGGTTCAGGTTTGCCTGGTGGTTTTGGGAGGGAGCGGTAGTGAAGAGGGAGGACAGAGAAATGCGGGAGCTATAGCAGGCAGCGGATCGGTTTTTGAAACTTAATATTTCTCTCGGAGAAGGGGTGGGGGGATAGCAAAAAATAAATCCATCCCCACCTCCATCTCCCAAACTACCTCCCTTCTCCCTCTCCTTCCAGCTTGGACTACAGGAGCCGCCTCAGCTGATCGCCCAAGGTGTCCATAATAAATCCTCCTCAGCATAATAATAAAAAACGCCTTGCAAACCACGACCCCAAAGTCTGTTTTATGGGGAAGCTTCCGAGGCTCGCTTGCCTCGGCTTCAGCCAGGCTTGGACTCAGCCGTGACCTACTTTCTGTCCGTGGTGTGATGGCAAAAGCGCCCGGAGCAAGTTTGCGGGGCCCGGGATGGAGGGAGTGGGTGGGAGCAGGAGATTACCGGGGTCCGAGTAAGGGGTAAAAAGAGGTGGGGGGAACAGTGAGAAAAAGAGAAAAAAAAAAAAAAAAGGAATCCCACTCCCCCTTTTCCTTCTTCCTACCAGAGTTTTGCAGGGCGAGGATCGGGGATCCCCCAGCCCCCTTCAAGGCTGACCCAGCTGCGGGCAGGTGTCGGGTGAAGGATGCCCGCGGGCAGGGAGGGCTGGGAAGAGCAGCGACATCGGAGCTGGTTTCCAAAAGCAAGGCTGCATGCTTTTATGCGTTGTTTTGTTTTCTTTTGTTTTAATCGCGCCGATGATATTATTTTTAGTAGAGCATATGTTTTGCATGAAACCTTTCAAAACAGCTCGCGAAGTTCCCAGAGGAGTCTGGGAGGGGTGTTTGGGGGGCGAGAGGGGCGGCTCAGGAAGTTTCTCTGCTGTCCAAGAACTGTGCAACAGTTATGTGGAGAAAAAAAAAAAAAAGAGCGAGGAAAGCTCTTTTATAACTCAGCAGAAGCACCCGCTGGTAGAAATGGGGGCTCCCTTTAAAGGGCGACCCGAAGATGCGAAGAAGGGCTCACCCCAGTTTCTTAACCTCCCAGGGGCAATCTTGAGATGGCAAAGCCAATGAACATACGTCTATATTTGTAGTAAATACAGGTAGGGCTCCGGGTGCCGCTGTGCCTTGCCTCCCTCGGGGCCGCCTGCTCCTCCCTCTCCCCCCAGCTCACAGCCAGCGCTGTCTAGGGGGAGGGCGGGGGGAACTCGCCCACCAGTTGGGCTGAACAGGGGGTCAGGAAAAAAGAAATATGCCTGCTGGTCTGTGCTCCACTTCATTATCCTAAAGGTCTCCAACAAATCAAGATCAGATTCTATCTATCTATCTATCTATCTATCTATCTATCTATCTATCTATCTATCCATCCATCCATCCATCCATCTAATCTATTTATCTATCTTTCTACTCATCCCGGTCTTTCCCCTTTTCGAGCTTCTCCCTCGGCTAAGGTTAAAAATAAATGAATAGCAGCAGTAACCTATCTCATCAAATTTCCCCCTCCCCACCAGTCTGATGTTATAATCTGCTTTCCCAGTCGTGACCGGCGGGGACCTTTTCTCTGTCCCTTCTGCCTTGCCCCAGTCTCTGTTTTAAACTCAAGGTACTTCTAGTTTCCATTACAAAACTTCACCTTGATTTATATAGTCATAAACATCATTTTTGTCTTCCATCCCTTTGGGCTGAACTCTTTTTCTTTCTTCCTTTTGGTTTTCTCCTTTCCCCCTCCCCACCTGCATGGTATGGCCCACATTTATATGAGACCTCATAAATAACATCTGGTGTCCCTATGATGGAACTAGTCAAATGTCTTAAATAATCCCCAGTACCAATATATTCCCTGAATTCTTTTGTTTTCTCTGTCTCTCCCGTAAACAGTCATCCACACAGATTTTTTTCCCTGTAGCTGGATGTGTGTGCTCAGCTGTACTGGGATATTGTGTTATATGGAGTGTCCCTAAAATGCGCGTAGCTGCGCAGCCCCGTGCAGAATCAAGCTCTTTCTCCCACTACTACGCACTGTTATAAGTTAATAGGAAAAAAAAATGCTCCTTGGTTTTGTCTTCGGAATTAAAACATTGGAATAGATTTCGGGAATGCAAAGGTCCGGTCCTCCCCGCGCTCCCCCCCACTCAGCCCAGGGCTCTGCTTTCCGCACATTCCTCTGACTCTGGGCCTGATCCTGTGCCCCAGGGCAGTGGAGCAAGGGCTGCTCGACTTTCCCTTGCAGCAAGTCGTCCTTCTGCAAAATCCCCGAGAAAAGGAAACCTCTGGGGAACTGCGAGTTAAGAGTGTCTGTATGCTCTCCTTAACAGAAAGATGGAAAAAACAGACTCTCACGCAATTATGAAATCACAGCAATTACTTCGGAGCTTCCCCCAAACAACAGGAAAATTAGAAGTGTGTGTGAGTGTGCATTTCTCACCCGAATATTCAGAGGCAATAATCCTTTTACCTCCCAACTCCAGCTTTGCCCCCGGGTGGGGCAAATAAATAATTCCCCGAGCCCCAAAGACAATAAATAAATAAAGAAAACGGTAAGATTCAACCCTTGGCAAGGTGTTTTGAAGCGGTACCCCGGGTGTGCAGTGTGACCTCCTGCTTCGCAGAGTGGGGAGGTGCTGTGCCTGGGGTTGTTTCTGCTATTAAATCCACAGCAGTGTGCGCGGACGAGCCTCCTTCTTCTAGACCATGAGAGGACAGGTGGAGAAGAACATCTCATTTAAAACAGAAACGTTTGGTTCTTTCCAGGTGATAAATTAGTGAGACAAATAAAGAACAGTGGGTACAGCTGCAATTATATACTTAGTTTGACTCCCTTAAACGCCAGGGTGAATGAGATGGGTACGGGCATTTCGCTCCCTTGTAGAAATCCTTTAAAATACAAAAAAAAATAAAATAAAAAAAAAAATCTTTTGTCTCCTGAAATCAGCTCTAAGACTAACTGATCTCGCTCTTGGTGCATAGAGCATCACCTGGAAGTCTTCTTTCCTGCAAAACTCTCACAGAGTTAACCGAGAGCTGCCTTTATTTGCCCCTCCAGCTCTGTTCTGCCCCCAGATCAGCGGTCGGGACAAGAGCAAACCCCGCTTTCCTTTACACTAACGCTGCTTTATTTCAGTTCAGAGTAGATCCTATTTTGGGTTGGGAAATGGGTAGCCCGTTTGCAGCTCTGTACGGAAAATCAGCCTACAATAACTGGTAACAATGGGGAGGGGGGTAGTGGGAAAAAAAACGTACTGAGGACGGAAAGCCTTTTCGGATCAATGCTTTTCGAGGAAAGAGGACGAATTTTAAAACCTGTTTCAGATCAGAGCAGGAAGGAAAGAGGCGAAATATGTCAAAACGAAAAGTTCTGGATCTAAACGTTAATGCTCGGCAGTGAGTGTGGGAGATGGTTTTGTTCGCCTGGGAAAGTAAAGCCCGGCTTTAACCTACCCCGGCCAGACGCCAGCCCCCCCGCCGCCTCCTCTCAGCCTTACACCCGCAAAACCCCGAGAAGACGGACGAGAGAGGAAGGCTGGGCAAGGCTCTGACTGTCGCTTAAACCCCTCCAGTTTTACTTTCCTGGGACCTTGCCGTTGCAGCCGGAGCCTGGGGGCTTTCCCTGAGCCCTGCAGCTGCCGGGGGAGGACGGGGGCGATGGCCGAGGCGTAGTAGGGACCTCCTTCTTCCTTACGCTTCAAAAGTTTCTTTAAACTTTAACTTAGGAGTGACATGAAATGAGAGAAAGGAACTTTCGTTGGGGGAGACCTGTAAGCTCCGACCTGTAAGCTCACATTTTGAAACAGATTTTTTTTTTCTTTATTCCAATTTTTTTCCTTGCCCCCTCCCTTCTCTGGCCTTGGCTAGGGAGGCTGGGGTTTGTTTGGAAAGGAGAACTATCAAAAAAAAAAAAAAAAAAAAAAAAGGAGGGAGGGAGTTAGTTACACGGAATTTCTCTTCTGGATGAAAGGTGATAATTAGCGGTTTGCTCGCCCAAATGTAGAAATACCCGCAGCCCAAAAAACACACAGGGCTGGGGCGTTGTGCAATCCTGGAGGATAGCTGTGAAAGTCAGAAAGGGCTTTTCTTTTCTCCCTCTGGCTGTAGATATCGTCTAGTGTGTGTACATATACGTACTCGTGTTACTGACCTGCGGGACATATTTTACAGCTACTTATCTCTCCCCGTGCAGAGAACGAAGGCGACAGGGCTATTTCCTCCTTTCTGCCTGCTTTCTCCTTCTCTCCCTGTTCCTATGCAGCTGCCACAACCCGTGTCGTTTGCAGCCTCTTTTATTCGCCAAAAACACCTGACCGGCTCCGGGAGGCTCCTTCTGCAATCTGACAATTCTCCCTGCCAGGAGGGATGGCCACGCTTGTCAGGGGCTGCAAAGTTGGGATATCCCCAGCTCTAACCCCTTGCAGAAATTGGGAGAGGGGAGAAAAGCATGGGAGGGAGCACATCCAGCCACCAGCCAGCCCCTTTTCCCCTTGTCCCTTTCTAGAGGGGTGAGAAAGAGCTTTCCCTCCCCAAGCTCCCCGCTTCACAACATCCTGCCAAGCAATAGGCTGTAAAATAGTTATCCAGCCCAGCACACAGGCAAGTGCCGTTTGAGAGTAATTTCTGCCCCGAGCGTTTGGCCGGGGGCAAAGCAAGCGTGCTCTCTAACTGATCAACCTGGATATTTCATTATTCATTAATTTACTGTTTAACCAAATCCCACTCATTATCAGAGGCAACGCTTGGCAGAGCCCAGCGAACAGTAGCAGTTGGTGTCAGGCGTGGAGAATTGGCCCATTTGATCCTGGGCTGTTTTATTATTCAACACCACTGACTGAGAAAAAGGCCCATGAATAATAAAGAGCCAAAGCGTGTTTGAACTGAGAAGCATGACACAGCCTTACAAAACAGCAGTTAGGAAATTAAAGGCGAGGTGGCCCAGGCTTTGCATTTTTTATTCTCACTGTGGGCACAGGCATTGGGATCCCACATTTTTTGTTGCTACTGTGTTTATTGCTGTTGTTGTTACTCTTTTCCCACCAGCCTTTTGAGAGGTGCAAACCCGAACTCTTAATCGGAAACTTTTCTTGCAAAGTTTCTCTCTGCTCTATCCCGATTGTCATTTTGGTTTTAAAAATGACACAACTTGTGCTGTTTGCTTTTTCTCCCTTTCTTTACTCCATAGGAAATAAGCCTACTACAGGCATCGTGTCTGGATCATTTTGTGTGTAAACCCACAATAAATCTCACAAGAGAAGGTTAACAGAGCACTGGGATGCCAACGGTGCCTCGGGAACACTGCTGAGATCTGCGGGACCCTCAGGGCTGGGACTAGTCCTTAAGGATCAAGTCTCCAGGAAACCATTCCTTTGAAATAATTTTTCATATTTTGACACCACCTTCATCTTTAGGCACTGACTGATCACCAGCTGAAAAGCAGAATACACCCCCAAGACAGTGACACCATTCAAAAAATATTTCATGTTGGATGTACATAATTTAATAGTAATCCTTATTATTATCATGCCTTTCATTCTAGTGAACCCAGACATTTGCTTTTTTGGCCTGAACCCTTCCCTTCCATACAGCAGCAATTCATAGGTGTTATTTTAGTTACATTAGCAACACCCTGTATTTTCCAAAATTCTATTACTGTCAGGACACATAGGACTGTCCTATGGAGTAGTGACTTTTTGTATGTCTTTAAGAAAAAAAAAAAAAAGTATTCTCTAAGGTGGCTACAACAGTGTCCTGAAAAAAAAAAAAAAAAAAAAAAAAAAAAAAAAAAAGAGCTCTGCCTTTCATAAGTTCTGCAAGAACTGTGGAGCAAAATAACTTAACCTTAATCTCAACTCTACCAGACATGATGGTACAAGCAGCCATAGTATTTTAGCCTTCTCTGCATCCGAGGCTGGGCACAACACGCTGTGGGAGTCACAGACTGGGGGAGCCAGCCCCATAACGCTGAGACTGGTCTCCTCCTCTGCCATTTGGATCTGCACTCCAGATGCTTGGCTGGAGAAAAAAGATTGTCCCTCCAGTTTGTGTCCCTTCCTATCATCCCTCTCATCTTCTCCCCTGCCTCCTGAGATACACAGAAGCGGGATTTCTGATGGGTGGTAGCCGTGCAGGGAATGATAATTATAAGACCAAGTGTAGGTTATCTGCACATATTAGTTCTGGTCAGGATCAACAAAGAACTCCTAAACGATTTAGAGTTACTTGATTTGGATCAATTGTTTATTTAATAAAAAAGTGGCCAATTCAACCCCACACAACATGTCTTTTTTTTTTTTATTTGTGGCCTGGCTCCCTGCAAAGGCATCTTTGAACAGGCCATGTGTATCCTATTGTGGCAGCAGGCACTTATCCATAGACTCTGTCTCATCCTGCAGTGTGTTTTTTAGTTTTCTTTTTTCTTTTTCTTTTCCCCTGGTGTTGCTTCTAGAAGAAGTGGTGTGAATTTCATTGGATTTTTAAGTCTTCATTAAAAAACAAAACAAAAACAAAAACAAAAAAACAACAACAAAAAAACAGGTTCAAGTCTCTGTTAGGAATACAGGATAGGAAATTTGGCTTCTCAGTCAGAGTTTTGTCTTATCTTTCTAAATGAAAACCTGCTTTAGAAATCACTTCAGATTACCAGTTTCCTCTTAAGTCTGGTTCAGACTGACTGTGGGTTTTAAATGATGGGAAAAATAATAAGGTGTCTGTATATGTGTGTGCACATGAACTGGTACAAATGATTGATGCTTGCTCTGTTTATTCCTCTAATTTGTCTATATGGAATCTTTTTCCTATCTTTTTTTTTTTTCTTTTTTTTTTTTTTTTTTCCCCGTTCTTTCATTAATATTCATGAGTATGGTTAGTATTACTGGAATTGAGTGTATCTAGTGAAAACAGCCCAGACTTCTTGTTAGCATTTGTGTGGGCTTCATACATATTTGAAGTGGGTGTTCTCATTATCAGGGAAAACACATGGCCAGGTTCATCATTGCTGAAACAACTTCCTTGCTGACTTTAGGAGAAAAAAGATTTCACCTGGACATCTCTACTAGCAAATTGCAAAAGATGGCCATGTAGTTATGCAGAAGAGACTATACATATGTGTTATGTTATGGGATTGCAGACACACTTCTGATTTGGACTGTCAGTTGCTGCAACATTGAGTGGTTGGTCATGTGTTAGGAAACACCAGTAATTTGCTCTCATAATGTTTCCACTTGGTTTTCATTCCTGCTAGGTTAGTCCTGCTAGGACTAACAATAACGACTGTAGGGTACTTTCTTCAGGAGGTATAAAATAGTGAGGACTCAAGGCTATTTTGTGGGAAGGTAGTAGTCTTTAAGAACAGCAGCATGTTTTTTTTTTTTTTTTTCCCTTGGTAAAAAGTGGTTCTCTTTCTGTTGCTGTAAAATAAATAAATAAATAAATAAGGTTCTGCTGTCAGGACAGGAGAAGAAATCTGGTGTTTCCATGCATGCATGAATGTGACGAGCAGACGTGTATCCCAGTGAAGGCTCTTGAGCATAAGTGGATGCGAATGCCAGAGAAGGATTATACCATAGGTGCAGAATTGCATGTTTAATCGCATGTAATTATAATTGAGTGTGGGGGTATGAGGGCAACATTGGTGGTATAACTGAATGGGGAGTGTGAGGGTGTGATTGTAATTAAGTGTGGGTGTAGCACTCCGAACATAACTGAATGTGAGTGCCAGGAGTTGGATATGTAACCAAATGTGAAAGTGTCTGAGTGAGTACATGTTAGTGGAGGGAAGAGGGTATGATTGAAGCTGAAGGTGGGTGTATCTGAGTGTGTCTGCAATGGAGCAGGTGCATGCTGGAGGACTCTCAGGAGCCAGGATGGCACCAGCAGGACCACACGAGACAGACTCTCAGCCATGTTTTGTGGGTCAGGGATGTAAGAGGTGTGGGTATAATCAAAATGCAGTCTGGGTTTTCTACATTGAAGCATGAGCTGGTACAGCCCTTCCACTAGCTTGCTGAAAGTCACAAGCAATCTCATTGACTTTAATGTAGCTGAACATGCATGAATAAGTGCTCAGTGCCAGGAACAAAGACTACAAAATTAGTGGATGTAATTAACCAACCCAGTAGTGAACAGTGCTGGGCTAGTCTACAAAACATTGACTACTTGCTCAAATAAAATACTATGCTATATACATATATATATGTATGTATATATATATTTCTATGTTCCTGTTTCCAGTGTATTATTTTTTTATGTATAGTTTAGTCTGTAAGTTTACTGCAGAAAAGTTTTTACAAACAAGGCATTTCAAATGACTTTTGGAGGATGTTTGTGGCAGAGGTATTTCCAAATACCTTTTTCACATGTAGCATGTGTTTCTGAACTAAATTAATCCAATCAAGGCAAAGGACTAACACATCATAAACTACGTGTTTAAACAAAACTAATTAGCCCAGCTTTGTTTTGATATATCAAACATATACAACAAACAGCCCGTAGACTTGAGACCAAGATGCCTCAAAGAAATAATTTGGAATGTGGCTTTGAATAATGAATAAATCATAACCTCGAAGACCTTGTGTGAATCTCAAAAAAAGTTGAATTAATTCAATTCTTCTTTTTTCTTCCAAACTAGTGGCTCAGCTCTAGTTGTTTGTGTGCCAGAATGATTGAAAATGATGCTACCAGCAACATTCTCATTGCCATTTGCCAATGTACGCAAGTTTCCTATTATTTTTACCTTCCTTTTTTACTGCTTCTCATTGAGACAGGCACACACTTCTCTTCACATGCCTTAGGGCTTCTTGACACTTCAGAATTTACCAGAATAGCTATTCCAGAATTCTGGAATAAAATTGGCTGCATGGGGGCTTTAATTAAATAACTACTTGGGAACCATTATCCAGAAATAGTACATTTGCAGGAGTAGAAAAATGTGAGAGAAACAATGTGACCCAGTGAGTAGAGACATGGAATGGGAGAAAGGAAAAAGCAGAGTCTTTTCTCAGTTCAGCCATTCTCCTGAAACAGCTGTCTTATTCCTCATTTTTATATAAATAAGTTGGGATAAGGACCCACATCCTGGTGTTTTACTGAGGGACTGAGGTTAATTTCATTAGCTTATTTAAAAGGTAGGAACCTGAATAAGTTGCAGAGGCTCCCTCTGCATAGATAGAGCGAGCTTTTACCAGGGGCTGTTTTTTTGCCACCTTAACGTGAGTAGATAAACTGTATGACCAACATCACTGTCTTTGTTTCTTAATTCGCTTCATGGGGACCCAGAGAACTCATAGGAGACAGCATGAGTTTTCTTTTACTTTTACTGATCTCCTTATTGTTATTGAACTACAAGTCCACATCTGATAGAGCTGCTAAATTAGGCACAGGTAAAGGTGACCATTGCTACTTATTTTATGTTGAGAACTTTGAGACACAAAGAACTGTGCTTCCCCAGCAGTGTCACTGCTACTGTAGACTTTCCTTCTTCTTTGTCCTGTTTCTTTGCATAAGTGAATTTAGTTTGTAACACATGAGAGTGATACCTTTGGTTTGACCAAGGAGAATTGTGGTTTTGTGGCCTATTGAGTAAAACATCAGCTGAACTTTTGCATTATCATTAGAGTCACATATGCTCACCACATCCACCTTGCTTTGACACTGTCTCAGCTGCTTGGTGTTACTCTGCTTTCACTTGTAGGCTTTGATAGTAACAGCACATATTTTCTAGTAACAGCAGCTCAGGGGCACCCACTTGTGAGCCTCATGCAGGTGGCATGTTAGCTCAGCTCATGACAGTTTTGATGCAATGCAAATGTTGTTTGCTGATCTTTTATTAACTTTCTTATTAGTTGTAGAAGTGAGCTCTTGGATTACACTCCCAACCTTTCTCTGTGGTATGAGAGTCTGAGGACACTGATTATAGTGTGATCTGTGTGTGTTAAGTCAATGAATATCAAACCCCTGGTGTCTGATTCAACACCCATCTGTCACTGCTAAAGCTTCCAGTGACATCAGTGGCCCAAGACTGGGCCCTTCAAGTGTAAATTTTAAGGAATGAATCACTGCACACTTCTATAAAGGTTCCTGCTGGAAATGACTTGATTAAAAATAACACACTTAAGAGAGGTGTTTCAGCTCCAGCCAGACCTCATTAACAGAATCACTCTTGATGTTCTCCTTGGCAAGCCTGGCGTTAGGTCTGCTTCAAACTTGTTTATGAGGTTGTTTGAGGTTTGTGCAGCACACAAGATCTGCAGTTGGAAAGTGTCACTGCATGAGGCTGTAATCCTCGCTGTGGTCAACGTGTTGAGAGTTTTATATTTCCTGACTGCAGGATCTTTCCATAAAGTGAAGGGGGGAGGGATATTATTGTGATTAACCAGCTGGTTTATTAAAACTTCTGGAAGCCATGGTGAAGCTTTAATGAGATTATTGTGTCAATAAACTGCAAAGTTTCTTCTGCTCTTTCTTATTATGGGGAAAATAGAGGAACTGGCCAGGCCTTTCTCAGGCCATGTGAAAGGTTATTAGAGACCGTAACCCTGGGTGTGAATGGTGGCAGTGAGACAGAAAGAGGCCTTCCTGATGCACTCATCAACTGAAAATTTGTGAAGTGTTTCTTTGCGCATGGTCTCTGGAGGTGTAAACTACAGCAGAAGCTTTTGGCAGCCGCAGCAGAAACAAGTACATGTACCTCCTTCCCTCAAACCTCCCTGGTTAACCTGCAGGCTGAAACATGGACAAGTTTTCCACAGGTTACCTATAACCCATGGTTTGGAAACATGCATGGCATTTAAAGACCCTATTTTGGCAGAGTTCCTAAGCACCTACACAATCTGACCACTCGGGCTCATACCTCTATGCCCCCAACAACAGCCATGACAAGCTCCTTTTTTATAAGAGTGGTGGAATAACAGTTTTCTCTAGATAACAAGAGCATTTAATGTTTATGCAGAATATCATATACTTGGCTTTCTTTCCAATATTAACTAACAAATTTCTCTGCTGGGTAACCAAACAATATGATGCAGTGCACAAGGGAGAAGCTGAGTGTGCTCCAGATCTCAGGAAAAATAGTAGTAAGGTGAGCTGTAAGGACTTCTTGGCCTTTCTTTTTTGATTCCTCTATTCTTTCTATCAATTTGAAATGGAATGTGAAAAAATAAATAAATCATGTTGTCCTAGTAAAATACTAATCTTTCTTTTATTTGTTAACTATATTACTTTATTCTGAATCTCTTAATTTTTATTGATCCTTTCCCCCCCCCCCTCCACTTTTTTCCCTATTTTCATAAACTACTTAAAAGAATGTAGGATGGCATGAAGTCAACTGTCATTTTGCTTGGAGAGGTGGAAAAGATAGGGAATAGAATAGAATAGAATAGAATAGAATAGAATAGAATAGAATAGAATAGAATAGAATAGAATAGAATAGTTCAGTTGGAAGGGACTTACAAAGCTAATGAATTCCAACTGGAAATCTTCACAAAAACAAACAAACAAACAAACAAACAAAAAACAAACAAACAAAAAAAGAAAAGTATGCCAGGTTGTGTCCAATATGGTGATCCTTTCTAGATGTTAGTGTGTTGGGTCTGTCTGAGCTGGAGTCAACTTTTCCCTGCAGCAGCCCACACAGTGCTGTACTCTGCACTCGTAGCTGGAACAGCACTGATATCACTCCAGTGTTGTGTCTATTGCTGCATAGTGCTGGTACAGCATCAGGACTCCTTCCAAGCCCCCAAGAGCCAGCAGGCTGGGGGTGGGCAAGTGATGGGGAGGGGACATTGCTGGGGCAGCTGACCTAAACCAACCAAAGGGATATTCCATAACACCTGATGTCACACTCAGCAATAAAAGGGGGGGCTCTTGTGGGGGAGGGTGCTGTTCCTCCTGAACAACCACTACACGTTTGAGACCCTGCTTCCCAGGACGTGGCCGAACACCGCTCGCTGATGGGAAGTAGAGAATAATTTTTCCTCTCTCTGTGCTTCTGCGAGGACTGATTGCTTCTTTTGTCTCTGTTTTTTTCCTCCCATTCCCTTTCCCTTTAATTAAACCTTTCTTATCTCAAACCTCGAGTTCTCTGTGTTGTATTTTCTCCCCCTTCCTCTTTGAGGAGAGGGGGAGTGAGAGTGCGGTTGTGGTGGAGCTCGGCTGCCCACCTGAGTAAAACCACCGCAGTTAGGAAAAAAAATAGGAAATTCAAATGGTATTTCTAACATAAGGACTTATAAATTCATTCTCTACAGCAGACAGCTTGGAGCTGTCAGGCCACACTTACTTGGCACATATTGGCTGATGTGCCACTATCTAGTCATATCCATATGAGGCTGATTATTCTTCATTTGGGTGACTTTAATGCAAAAGCAGACAATATCACACCTTCTGGTGTCATGCCTGTGGTAAACAATGCCTCCAGTATTGGAGGCATCTCCTCTCTGTAATAATTATTATAAGCCAATAATCTCCTCTCTGTAATAATTATTATAAGCCAATAATTATATTCCCTTGAATAGATCAGGGGGAAAGGGATGAGCTTCTTCAGTAGATACCCTCTGTACATCCTATGGTGCTGCAGGATTTAGGAACCATGCACATGTGTTTAAAGCCACGATTAAACATTTCTCAAAGAAATGAGTGTGTGGTCTATTTTATAGTGAATGTAATAAAAATTACTGGATCTAATTTATTCTTAGCATAGGCAGGCCAGAGGTGAATCCTTGTTTTTAGTTGTTGCTGTAGCAAGTATTTGCATTATTATTATTTATTTTTCATTTTTAGGCATCAGCTCAATAATTTCTGTTTATTTGTAACATGAATTAAGTAGAAAGGATGTTGTTAAAAGAATAAGCTATTTAAATGCAGACATTATAAAAACACAGGAATGCCTATTAAAGTACTCAGAAAAGTAGTTATGAAGTCTGATTCAACTTCCATTTTAATCAGTAGCAAAATTCTAATTGATTTCAGTGAGAACAGGGTCTGCCCATAATCAGTGCTGTCCATTGTAAAGTAATAGATTCACATTCCTACCCTCTGAATGCAACAAGGCACTTTCCTTAAATTTTCCTAAAGGAAAACCCAACTCATATAATTTTGGATGGGTCATAATCAGTGGATTATAGGATTTCTTTCAAGGAGCCCAGAGCTGAGCACAGCACTTGAGGTGCAGCCTCACCGGAGCAGATCACAGGGGAGCAATCACCTCTCTGGTCCTGTTAGCTACACTGTTCCTGATACAAGCCAAGATGCCTTTGGCCATATTGGCCACCTGGGCACACTGCTGTCTCATGTCCAGGCGAGCATCAACCAACACCTCCAGATCCTTTTCCTCTGTACACCTTTCCAGCCACTCTCCCCCAAACCGTGTAGCCATGCATGAGGTAGTTGTGGCCGAATTGCAGGACCCGGCACTTAGCTATGTTGAACCTCATTCCATTGGCCTCTGCCCATCTATCCAACATGTCCAGGTCCCTCTGCATGGTCTTCCTACCCTCTGTCAGATTGACACTTCCTCACAACTTGGTGTTGTCTGCAAACTTAATGAGGGTGCACTCAATTACCTCATTCAAATCATCAATAAAGATATTAAAGAAGATGGCTCCCAACACTGGCCCCTGGTGACCTGTTGCCAGCTGGATTTCACTCCATTAACCACTGTTTTCTGGGTCTGGCTGTCCAGACAGCTTTAACCCAGCAAAGAGTGTACCTGTCAATAATAATCAATAATCTTTTGTCCTTTCTACTTCAGCATAATTGCAGTCATCAGATTTGTTCTGAATGTGATCTTCAGCATCCTCAACACATTGCTTACTGCATGAACAGACCTACTTAGTTATCTATTGTGTACTTCCAGGAAAATACAGAGTTTCTACATCTCTTATCCAATAATATCTGGAAATCCAGCTCATTTCAAGTACTGTCTGTCTAGGACTGTCAAGCAGTAGTGACATGGTACTTCTTCTCCATTAGGAATCTCATACAATAGCAGATGAAAAATTATGTTCCTTCAGGTTGACCTTGAGGGGACACATAGGTTACATTTTGTTGACCTCATTAATGTATATAAATATCTGAGAGGAGGGTGTTGATTGGATGGAGATTTTCTCTTTTCAGTTGTGCCCTGCGACAAGACGAAAGGCAATGGGCACAAACTGAAGCACAGGAGGTTCCAGCTGAATATGAGGGGGCACTTTACTGTGAGGGTGACAGAGCACTGGGACAGGCTGCCCAGAGAGGTTGTGGAGTCTCCTTCTCTGTAGATATTCAAAACCCACCTGGAAGCCATTTTGCACAATGTGCTCTAGGTGACCCTGCTTGGCCTAGATAATCTTCTGAGGTCTTTTCCAACCTCGGCTATTCTATGATTCTGTGATTTTCCCATCCTTCTGATGTCTAGTTTCCACACAAAACTAGAGCCCATCTGCTTGCATACACATAGTATGGAAACAACGTAAGTGGTCTGTAATGAGTCTGCACTGGAAACATTTTCAAAAGTCAGAAGATAAGAAAAATTCCATACTTATCGCAAGTTCACTTGTAAACTGCTGTAGACATAGTCATGCTTTGAGAGGTGCCTTCCTCACCTCCAAGATTTAGGAGCGATGAATGGACCTTTTCTAACAGGTAAGATGATACTTTACACTCTTATTCAGCCAAAAGGATGATAATCACTTCTTCAAGGGGAACATTGATCTCATATCCAGACACAAGGTTTTGATGTTAATGTTAGGAAAAACACATTCACTGTTTTACTTGAAAAAAAAATCTGTAGAGATTCTTTATTTAGCAAAAATCACAGGGCATGTCTAGTTCATAAGTGTTAAATATAACATGAAGATGGAAGAGTTTTTCAGTTTTTGCTCCTGTTCTAACCTCTTCTTACCATGGCCTCATCTATAAAACACTTGCAGCCCATATTTTCATGAGTTTACTAACCTAAGTAACATGTGCACAGACCAACAAATAAATAGGAAAGGAACCTTCAATAAAAAGGTATCAAATTACATTAAATCACTTTAAATCACAAAGTTTGATGTGTTGGTGGGGTAATAGGGAGTATGAGATGTTTAAAGAGGAAGTTTTTCAGCAGGAATTACATATGGCCCAAACATAATTTCATGTAACCATATTCTGAACCCACATGACACTGGGCGTGACTGTTACTGATATATTTCAGGTGATGCTGAAGGAAAGATTTTTTTTTTGTCCACAGCTGTCAGACTTCCAGGGAAGTTCTGTGTGTGGGCACTAATCCCTCAATTCTGCCAAAGAAAATTATGTTATCTCTAAATTTTCCGTGCATTTTTGGTGGGAGAATAAAATCTTTGCCTCAGATTGCCCATAATACTGCTTTGTTCTATTAAATCACCGTGACAGCAATGGTTGTCCCACAACAGAAAATGTCTTCAAGAGAAAAAGGTGTTTCTATCAATGTGTATAGAGTATGTGTACCCTCCAGGCAAAGAAATCATTGGTCACTCTGTGGGACTGCCAGTTTTAGTTCAGGACTATGTATTTACCTCCAATACATGTTAAAGCCCATCAGCCCCATCCCTTCCTCCATGTCTAACAGCACAAAATTATTCTACAGGTTTCTCTTTTTGCTAATTGGCAGCAGCTCTGTAATTATGAGATAACTGCTCCAAATGAAATATTTGGGATTGGGTTTGAAATATTGTTTCTTCCTGCCTGCCTGGGGGATTTATGCAAATGCAGAAAAAATTGTACCCTAAGTCAAAAGATTCTGTGGTCTTATCCACCTCTTCCAGGACTTTATGAGCAGGAAGGAAGGTTAGAGCAGTTTTTCATTTCCTATGTGAATGTCAGAGCTTGGAAAAATAATAGGGTCTGGAATTGCTCTTCATAAAAAGTATGTTGAAATTATCAGTAGAATGGAAGGGAAATACACTAGGTGAGATAGGAGATATAAAAATAATTTTCCTGTTGCAAAGTAGTTTTCTTCCTTTAAATGGCATGAAGGACTAATCTGTTTAGTATCCAAGCAAGCTGTTTATATATATCTGGTAATTTATTTTGCTGCAAATAAATCCATCTGATATTATTAGGGTACATACAGAATATATATATATATATATATATATATATATATATATATATATAGTTTGTCCTTTTTTTTTTTTTTTTTTTTTTTTTTTCCTTTTGGTTTCTAATGCTGAAAAACACCTGATTATTTCTGCTCTGCAGCCAGCAGTCTGCAGTTCAGAATCACAAGCTATAGATTAGAACATTTATAAGACTCAACAGACAAGAGGTTAATTTTAAGTGTGAACTTTAAAAGCCTCAGCTGGCTAAATTTTGAAGAAAAGATGAGACAGGTTCAAGGGTTAACATGACTTAAATATCCCAGGACAAACTAAGTATAGCACCTGGGAGACTATGGTTTTAAAATAACCCTTAAGAGTATAATATTAATAATAATTTCCTAAGGCTTTTAAGTTCCAGAAGTTTCCTGTGGTCAATAGTTAACAGAAAAAATATATTGTGCTTAGAATTCAGATACAGAAACCTGAATATTTTGTAAGATTTCCAAGTTTTCTGTGCATAAGAAAACAAATTAAAACAAAACTCATGAAATACAAGTATGCTGTATTACATATGAAAACATAACTAGTTCACATGTACACTACATGTATGTACCTACATACACATACACATATACATGTGTTTAGAGAGGCGAAGAGAAGGGCAACAATCATTGCTGAGATACACTAGCAAATCAAAATTTGCTTCTGTGAAGCATAAATATGAAAAAGCAATATTTATTACTGCAAGAAGACTCATGAGATTTTTAAAGAGATACTGAATATCTGGGGGGTAGATTAGTCTCATGTAGTGTTGCATGTCTAGACAGTTGGTACCTAATCTAAGCTAGTTGTCTATGCTGTTGATCATCTCTCAATAGTCAATGGAAGCAGACAGAATCCTCCAGATAGCAGTTCATCTCACTTACACTAGGATGGGTTAGGCCATTACTAGCGGTTTGTATCTTTCTTCACAGACTGTAAGAGGAACTGATTAAATAGTGTAGACAGATGTCTAACTTTCTGATGGCTAAAGTTAGGTGAGGTGAATTTGATTTTCCTGTGCTTCCAGGTTAACACTTCCAATCCAAATAAATAACTTTAACATTTGAGATGCATTAGGTTAGATTGCTAATCTAAATATTAGAAAGCCAAAGGCTTTGAACTGCTCAAGTTTTTGTACACTTCCAGTCTTTAAGCATTAATTGTATTGCTACAGTATTCTCCTTCATCTGTCCTTTCTCTGTCATCAGTATCTGATTTTGTGGGCAATGAGACCACATCCCTACCACCTAGACAACACCTAAATCTTATGCCTAGATTTATGGGCTACCTACAACCCACTGTCAGATGAAACCAAGCATGCAGATACCTAAAATATCATTCAGAGATAAAGAGAGGTGGGAATCAGTCAGAGATTAAGGCAATTAAATGTTGTTTTGAATGTGCAGGTGCCTATGGGCTCTCCAAGTATCAAACATCTCACTATGGGAGGTAGAAATCTATTCAGCAAGGTCAGTGGAGCACAGAGAGGTTGGCAGCTTACACTTAGATTTAAATTTATTTTGGTACTGCAGAAGCCTGAATTGAGAGGACAAATGTAGGTTATGCTGTCCTAACCCCTGACGCAAAGACATTTTGTATGTCGAAAGTTGCAGGCAAGTTTCTGTAGCTCCTACCACCTTTCCACTTTTTTATCTCTAAGTGATACCCATAGCAGTGTACGTCTCCGCTGAACCAAATACTGCTGTGCCTAAAGGCCTTGTGGGTTCAGGTGTCCCAGAAACCAGACTTGCACAGAGGGAGTTGAGCCTGAAGAAGAACCTTTCTGCCTGAAGAAGACATTGATCCCCTTGCCCAGAAGGGATCCCAGATCCATTCTATGGCTTGAGATTTGATGTGAAGGGGGAAAAGGAAGGAAATAGGGAAATATCCTCAGTTCTTGCCACCAGGCACAGATGAGGAATACACAGTTTATGGGACTAAGGGAATTAAGGGAAAATAAAAGACTGCCATGAGGCCTCCCCTCAGTCTCCTCTGCTCTGGGCTGAACAAACCAGGTGACCTCAGTTGCTCCTCATATGTCTTCCTCTTTGTACCCTTGCTCTACTTGGGATACTCTCAGATAGTTATGTTTTGGGTTACCCTGAGTAGTTCAGTGAGTATCTGCTGCTTTTTGTGATGTCTTTTTTGTGTGTTTGTAGTAAATGATCTGGATAAGGTTCTAAGATCTGGATCTAAGTGCAGAGGAGAACAGGTTCCATCAATCCTTTATAGGTCTAAAGCTAAGCACTTGGGTCACTTTAAGAAGAATGTACCTCAACTTGATTTATTTGCGTTCAGAAGTAGATGAACTGAAATCAGCAGAGCAGCACTGGTATACAAGCAACTCAAGCAAGGTCAGAATCAGTCACAAAATCTGTTTTTTAAGCTCCACTAAGCCTTTATGATAATTCCCATGCAAATCATCCAGAATACCTTGTTTCTAACGGGCTTTTTTCTGAAGCTGTAACATTCTGCAGTCTATTTCTCCCAGGCCTTGGATTTTCTGGCAGTGCACACATGCTCACTGTTAATAAAAGCAAATGGCTACAGGGGATTCTGAGTCTTAAATTTAATAACGGGTAAGAGTTAAAGTAAACAGTGACTTTGCATCGGTGCAGATGGCTTTGCAATGGACATGCCAATGGTGAACTAAAGCTCACCTACCTTCTTTCCTGGACATAGATCTGTGTATTGATCATTACCTGATCTGTGTGTAATGGTAAAGAGGGGGAAATAGATTTTATTGCTCACCCTCTTCTTTTCCTCTCCTCACCCTCACCCTCTCCTTTATTGCACCTGTGAGGTCTTGACTACATTTTTTTTCTTTTCTCTCTGTCTCTTTTTTATTTTTTTCCTCTTTCTTCTTTTTTCATCTGTCCAGCTACTGATGGAAAGGGAATTTCCAAAGCACCCAGGATCCCAAGAGCACTGTGCTAAGAATAAATAGCACAAAGACTAGTCATTTCATAGCAAATACCACTCGGTAGGAAGCAGGAAAACTGAATTAGTAAATATGCCAGTAATTCTAATCAATATGCTCCCTTTTGCATGTCAGGCTACAAATGCAGAACAAAGTTGGTTAAAATGCACGTCCTGGGACATTTTAACATCTGGAACTTTTTATGTATTCATGAAGATTGTGAGTCAGATTCAAAAAGCTGTTTAAACAAGTATGTTGATACACATAAGGTTTACTGTATATATAGAAAAAAAGCACCATTGTTAACATGCTTTTTTGTACCCCTGCCAACCTTCTGCCAACTGGGGATAGAGTGTAGGTTGTTGGCTTGTGTTCCTAAAGCCCTCATTGGAATGGAAACTTCCCAATTCTGGTTCAAGGGTTAGCTGGGTGTTTGATTTAAGCTAGACTGCCTTGAAAACAAGGATTTATTTTTTTGTCAAAATGAGCATTTATGTTGATAATTCTCGCATTTGTTTTTTGTTGTTATAGGATATGTTTATTTGGGATTGAAACAAGTGTTCTGGTTGACCTGGTACTAGAAAAGACTGATTTAATTTGGTTAAGACTTGCAATATGGCAGTAGTTGACTGTTTATGGGGGGATTAAGGTCATTTCATGTTGGTTGTGTATAGATTATGTACCTAGCTCTGGTTAATCAACTAACAACCTGTTTTAGGACTGAATGAGTCGCTGTTTGGAGGTTTCTATTCTCTGGTATTGAAACCATATACAGAAGCTAGATGGCTGCTTCGGTCCAAATGCCTAACTCAGAGATAAGTGTGGTGTGTTCCACCATTAACAGGTGTTAGTAATATGAGTTTCATGTGTGCTTTAAGAAGATTGAGCCAGGCCATTTTCAGCCATGCCCAGTCCCAGGCCTACAGTCAACTGGCACAAGCAGGAATACAGGAGGTTCCATCTAAACATCAGGAAGCACTTTACTGTGCAGGTGACAGAGCACTGGAACAGGTTGCCCAGAGTGGTTGTGGAGTATCCTCCTTAGAGATCTCCAAAAGCCACCTGGATATGGTCCTGGGCAATCTGCTCTAGGTGTCTCTGCTTGAACAGGGGTGTTGGATCAGATGACCTGCAGAGGTCCCTTCTAACCTCAACCATTTTTTGATTCAGAAATGTAAGCCTAAATCTTTTGAGAAATCACCATTTCTTTAAGAAATGAAGTTCCTTCATCTCCTAATTTCCTTTGGCTTCAATACATGGGAGTGAAGTACTGATTTATTTTAAAAACATGCACCTGATGGAGTTTGAAGCTAGTCTTAATCTCAAGGACCCCTTTCCCTCCCCCCATCAACAGCCATGGTGACGTACACCCTCAGATATCCACAGGTTAAAAGAGTTGGAATGAAAAATTGTATCCTGAACCCTGTGGTGTACCATGTAAGTGTCTTCTTGGAGGTAAAGCAGGAGGCAGGAAGATTTAATTTTTCCACCCACTTGTTCTCCAAACATAAGGAACTCTGTGCCTCAGGGAACCCATCAGATAGTTTTCTTACCCGAGAGACTGGGTTTGAGGTATAATTAATTAATTAATCACTGTAAAGTGCTCTGAGTTTTTGTAAGAGTTAGAAGCAAAAATGATAATACTCAGGTAAATGGAAACAGTAAAGATATTGCACATGTAAAAAGAAATATTTTATGAATGTGTTTACAGTATCCTCATTTAATACCCATTTGGTTTGATTGCTCTTAAAAAATCGTTTTAGTCAAAATGTTACATTCTGTGGGTTCCTTGTAGAGCCGTAAAATGTAATGCATTCATTCTTAAAATAGTAACTTAAAAAAGGGTACTTTCTTAATACACCACAATCTTATTATAAACGTTCTGCTAGAAGATTCTTGCATCCAACTTTCTGTTTACAGTTAAAAGTATAGAATTAATAGAATTAATAGAATTCATAGAATATCCTGAGTTGGAAGGGACCCATAAAGATCATCAAGTCCAACTCCTGGCACCGCACAGGTCTACCCAAAAGCTTAGACCATGTGACTAAGTGCACAGTCCAATCGCTTCTTAAATTCAGACAGGCTCGGTGCAGTGGCTACTTCCCTGGGGAGCCTGTTCCAGTGTGCGACCACCCACTCGGTGAAGAACCTCTTCCTGATGTCCAGCCTAAGCTTCCCCTGCCTCAGCTTAACACTATTCCTATGGGTCCTATCACTGGTGTTTACAGAGAATAGGTCACCTGCCTCTCCACTCCCCCTCACGAGGAAGTTGCAGACTGTGATGAGGTCCCCCCTCAGCCTCCTCTTCTCCAGGCTGAATAGGACCAGTGACCTCAGCCACTCCTCATGTCTTCCCCTATAGGCCCCTCACCATCTTTGTTGCCTTCCTCTGGACACTCTCCAACAGTTTAATGTCCTTTTTGTACTGTGGTGCCCAGAACTGCACACAGTACTCGAGGTGAGGCTGCACCAGCGCAGAGTAGAGTGGGACAATCACTTCCCTTGACCAACTAACAATGCCGTGCTTGATTCATCCCAGGATATGGTTGGCCCTCCTGGCTGCCAGGGCACACTGCTGCCTCATATTCAACTTGCTGTCAACCACAACCCCCAGATCTCTGTCTGTGGGGCTGCTCTCCAGTGTCTCATCTCCCAGTGTGTACATATGGACAGGGTTGCCCCGTCCCACGTGCAGGACCCGGCACTTGCCTTTGTTAAACTTCATGTGGTTGGTGATCACCCAGCTCTCCAATCTGTCCAGATCTCTCTGCAAGGCCTTTCCACGCACATCCGAAACCACAATTCCTCCAAGTTTGGTGTTGTCGGTAAATTTGCTCAAAACACCTTCTAGTCCTACATCCAAATCAAATCAGTGTTAAATTATGTCTCAGTATTTTCTTAAGGTGGAATTTAGATACCTAAAAGTTCGAAGTCTGGATCCAAAAGGTTCTTCTGGTTTCTCTTTGTAGTCAATGGAGAAGAAAAGTGATTCTTGAGATAAATAGACCTAAAAAAAAGAACATAACCAAGCTGAGACGAAGGACTCTCTGGAACCACCTTATTCTTTTTCCTCTTAACTAGGAAATTTGCAGTTATTACTACAGATGATTGCTATACTTTTAAGTGAGTTAGTAAAACTTTAACCTTTCAGGCTTTAAAGGTGCACAGGTGAGATGAATATAACTTATGGTTTCCATTGTCCAAATGAGACATTACAATGGAGGCAATGTACACAGAGGGACTGAGTTAACAACTCACGTGTAGGTCATGATTCCTTTGAGGGGGATTCAGGATATTTCAAATGACTCTGGAGCTGCTGGATATGACACAGGAGATATTGTAAATATATCTCTTTTTGGAGTGGAGGCTGAAGACACCTGATTGTTAAAGTCTTGGACTTAAATTTTGAAAAAAAAAAAGCATGATATTTCTGTGAGAAAATCATCTCTTACGAGATTTCTAAAACATCTGCTTCTCATCCCATCACAAATGCTGCCTGTCTTTGGGATGCCTTGGCATTTCCACTTCCAGACCCGGCTTGCAACCAGCAGCATACGAACATTAGAGGAACTTCATGAAGTCTGGTTTGAGTTTAGGTGTAAAAATGACCAAGTCTCATCTGCTTTCTATCTTCTAGGAATTGCTGGCTAGTCCTTTTCAATCAAAATTGACCATTATGTACATTTTTAAGGAGATTGTATATGGGAGTAGAATAGGAGCCAGCTTAAAGAAGTAGGAGATCCTTTTCCCTGTGTCTCCTCTATAAATCCCTCATTATCAAAATAATGTCTCATTTATGGTCTTGGATGAGTCATATTTCTTCTGATACAGATTGATATAAATAATTTATTGTAGTCCATGTTTGATCAGCAGAAAAACTTAAGAGAAAAAAAAAAAAAAGGCAAAAAAACCCTAATCAAACATCATAAAAAAAAAAAAAAACCAACAAGAACAAAAACAAGCTATAGCAAATAGGCTCTGCATATGCTCTCAGTTTCTAATAATCAGTCTTTATTTAATTAAGCTTCATGTTTTTCTTGTGAGGTAATTCTTATTATTATTAAAATAGTACTGTATCGAAGGAAAAAAAAAAAACAACGAAAAAACACACACACACAAAACACACAACAACAACAACAAAATAAAACAAAAAAAAAAACAAAGATATTAAGTGACTGATGAAAGGGATAGGAGGTGTTATTATAAGATATGGATTCAGAATTATCCAGTTTACTATTTCTTCAAAACATACAGTGTTCCTTTCTAATGTGAGCTGAGATGTGCATTCAACACAATCAACAAACATTTTTATTCAGCTCCTGTTGCACACAGTGTTATGATTTAAGGACCACAAAGTTCTGAGTCCCTGGCTTTAGTGATGAAACAGGTTGTATGTGATTGATTTATTAATTTTCAGGATATAACATTGAGGAAGCAGAAATATGTGCCTTGACAAGGTTTCGGAGCTAGATACAATGAATCAATCTCTGGTCCCCCTGCTATCAAACTGTTTTCACAGATGTAGTTTCGCAGGCTGCATCTTTCAAAGAATGATCATGTTCTTCCTCTGTTGTCAGACATGATTGTCCTGCATACTGGAGAGCAAAGGGATGTATCTCAATTTAGATTTTAGACCTCATGGTTTCTTCTCTATTTGCACAAAGCTAATGTGGAATGTAGCTTTTGCATAGCAGAAGCTATCAGTGTTGTAATCTAACTGGACACAGACTCTAAGAGATGTAAATGAACTTCAGGTGAAAGAAGCTGTAAATAAATTCCAGATGAAAGAACGTGTAATTATGGAGTGATTTGAGACAGTTTGTTAATGTGAGACTTGTTGCTGAAACAGAACCACAGGGCAGCATGATCTTCACAACTGAACCTAGCAATTAAAAAGTAGTGTGTTCTCTTGATCTTTCTGTGTTTAACTGTGGACCTAAAGTCAAACAAAAAAAATATGTTAATCCAAAAAAAAAAAAAAATAAACTACTCTTGCATTAAACATATGCCTCTCACATAGAATAGTCAACACCACATGCACCTGCAAAAGACCTACACCTTTCACCATAACAGAATTCTATATTTTCATTTTCTTCTCCAAATATTTTTAATGTCCTTGAAACAAAGACAACTGAGCCTGAGCAGCCTAACAGTGTTGGATTTATTAATGATTGCTCTGATATATCAACAGATATGATCCAGTATTAGATTTCACCCTATTTACTCCAGATTAATTATGAGGACACTTACAAAGATAAAAGTGGAAAATACATTAACTTTAAATAAGAACAAGATACTTAAATGATGTTGTCATAACATTGCAGAAAGAGAAAATAGATTATTGAACAGCATGCTGCCCTGTCTGTTCAGACTCCCAAGCTAGCTGCATTCACATTTATTTTCCTGAAATAACATAAAAAAGCCACATAATATTCCTGTGTCTGTATTTCCATATAGGTATAGAGGAGCAACACCATCAAGCACCTGTAAATAAAATGAGTGAAGAGATGACAGAAAAATAAGACGTTATCTCTATCAAGTACAGCAGCACTAATGAAGTAAATAAAAATGGCATTCACTAAAGCAGGAGCAATTACAAATACCTTCCATCACACATGGAATTTCTGTTCTGAAATGTTGACTTAAGTGAAGGACATTCAGACACAGTGGTCTTAGATAGCTAAAACTAGAAAGACATGCTGGTATTGTAATTACTGCATAGACATGTTACCAGGAGGTCAATGCTTGATGGCTAGAACACTGAAATTCATTTATTCATAAAGCTGTAAACAGCTGCTGGCTGGATCATGTGGACTAAGTTGGCTCTCCTAATCTGGTTCCTTGCTTACCAATAGTCACATCACAAATGCAGTCATTAGACTCTGTCATGTTGTAGAATATATTGTCTTTCTGATTCCAGTTAAACAGATGCAAAACTTTTTTTCTTATACCTATGTTTCACAGAAATATCTCAAGAGGAATTAGGAGACTAGAAATTTCCAGATGTAATGTCTGTTTGCATGAATAAGCAGAGAAATTCATTTTCCAGGTCACCATCTTTTTGCAAAACATGGAATTCATACTGAAAACAAAACCAAACCAAAACCAAACAAACAACAAAACAAAAACAAAACAAAACAACAACTAGCCAAACAAAATCAGAAAACCAAACTTCAAAGGGTCTTAGAATAAACTTCTGGAGGCCATGATATAAAACCCCATCTTTTTGGCAAGCAAAACAAGTTGTAATATCAAGCTATAAATTAAATATCCAGAGAGATGCAACTGTAATTAATTCAATTATAATGATGCAATCAATACACTGACACTTTCAAATTTGACAAGGATGATTACTGGATCACAATTTATCACCCAGCTTTCCCAATAGTCAATGCATCCAATGAAAAGTATCTTTTGACTTTTTCCCATTTGGTGTTTTAGCTTATTTGAATTATTAGCTCTAATTTTGTCAAGCTGGAATGTTACAGAGTGCGCTGCTAGGATACTGCAAGATTCATGGGTTTTGGATATTGTACGATACTAAAACAGCTGGAGGGGAGGGGAGAACCGGTATGGTGAGTAATGGCAAATGCATCCATCACAACAAAGAAACTTCTACCAGCCCCACTGGCAAAACAGTGAGTTACTGAACTATCAAGGATATCAGGCTGAGGATTTTGAATGATAGCTAAATATACTTTCCCCTTAGAGGAGTGATCTTGCTTTGGACTGATTATATTTGTTGCTATCAGAGATGACAATGAACAGCTGTGCTCGGTGGTAGCTGCTTGTAATTTCTTTGCCAAACATCCACTCACAGGACAAATAGATACATTTTGAAATTAATAATAGGAATAGGACCAAAAAAGTGGGCAAGTTGTACAGACATGATACTCTCCAACCATCTTTGAAAGAGGTACTAGTTTTCTGACTGACCTAGTAGCATCACTGAGTCTATTTATACTATCACCTATATTTTGTTATAATGCGTTTTAGCAGTGAGGTATAGTATTCCCATGGTGTGAAAGAGCTGCTTCTGCACACAATTTCCTTCAAGCATAAATCCAAGTCACAAGCTCTGCCATCTCACAGTTTGTCACAAAATAGATAACTTTCTTCAAAAAAAAATGTATCTGTTCATGTACAAAAAGTGCTAGGAAAGAAATTGGGATGCAGTTGAAGTCAATCGCAAAAATGTCACTGACATCAAAAAGGACAAAAAATCAATCACTCAACACAGCTTTGAGGTTCTTTTCAATTTTGGTATGCCTTCACCAAATAGATTTTACAATAGTGAACAACTTTGCAGGACGTAGAGTCTGTAAATTTGGTGCTTCAAAAACTTGTTTTCCTTAGGGTTGAATATGGATTTGAACATTTGAACTGGCTTTGGTTCACAACTCTTAGTCCTGGTTTATACATTTTGTTATCACCATTAGATTGTTTGATAGATCTGAGGAAAGTTATAATTAATGTTCATGTTAGTTACATTACTTTCAGATGAATATGTAAAGTCAAACTGAATAATTGTAAGGATTTCTGCAATTATTTCCCTCCCAGTTTCTTAACTGAGAGCAATAAAGATTGCAAAATTAGGGCAAGACATAAACATGATGCAAATGCCATGAAAATAGCAATGAGCACATCTCAGCACTTGGAAGAAACATTTAAGGAACACGTACACCAAACAGTGTACACAGAGACTATTAGACTATTTTATACTTGGACTTTGGTTAAAACATACAGTCTAAAATTAAACAATAAGTATGAGAAGTGAACTAATAAAGATTAAGCACATAAAAACACAGAATGCAGAGTCCAAATAAACTAGAGAATGTGGCCACTGAATGCGTTGAGGATAGACTTAGAGATACACATACCAGTAGGACCTGATACAACTGTGATAGACATTTGAATTTTTGTTAAGACCTCTCAGGACCATAGACACCCTCAGCCTCCTGGCTTCTGCAATGAGAAGAATAGTTTCCCATGCTAAATCTTAAATGACCTAGATCAAATCTGTATTTAAAATTCATTGAAATCAGCTATATCCTGTGATTTTGAATAGGTCACAGATGAAATGTGTCTGCATCCAACTTGAAAACACCTACTGCAGGAGGAAATGGATGGTTGCTCTCTAGGTAGGAACAAAGAAAGATGATGTGTGGAATTATTTAGATTTCATGTACCTTTGGTTCTGGAATTTGATCCTTGTGTGCTTCAGCCCAAACCCTTCACATTATAATAAGTCTACTAATTTCAAAGACCACAGTCTGTATGAGAGGAACGGGAACATGTTTAGCTATTGACTTCTATGGAAATAAATGAGGGAAGAACAAGATAGATGGACAAATTTGGATGGCCTCTTATAGGTCTCTAACCTGAGTGCAATAACATTAAAATTTAGGATAACATAAGATTTGTTTTAAGTTCTTAGTAATTCTGAAGGGTCAGGTTCTACTTACAATGTAGTAATAGGAGAAAAATATTTATAGTGTTGAATTGTTCACTCCGGCAAATCCTTCAAGTTTATTTTCTCATCAACTGCATCAGGGGCTGGAGTCTGTTGACTGTAGCTAGTATGAAGTCAGAAACCACTCAGCTTTGTTTTAACTCACTTATTACAATATTAACAATACCTGACTGAAGTATGTGTCAAAGAGGATGGCCTCTTTGCTTTTATGTTCTTGAGTTAATGGAGGCAGTGGTGTACTCAGGAGTTCTAACATGAGATTTTCTTCATGATTAATATGCCTGAATTTATGTGTTTATGGTTAGATGTCTAAAATCCCAGTTCAGGCTTGACTGAGTCACCTGAGTTCGTAGTGTTATTAGGGTGCTGGATATTATTGAACATCCCAAACATCAAGCTGTGTGGTGCAGTCGACATGCTGGAGGAAAGGGATGCCATACAGGGGGACCTGGACAGGCCTGAGAGGTGGGTCTGTGTGAACGTTATGAGGTTCAACAAGGCCAAGTGCAAGGTCCTGCATCTGGGCCAGGTCAATCTCAAGCAAAAATACAGTCTGTGAGTCAGATGCATTGAGAGCAGCCCTCAAGAGAGGGACCTGGTGTTGGTTGATGAGAAGCTCAACATGAGCCAGGAATGTATGCTTGCAGCCTAGAAAGCCAAATGTATCCTGGGCTGCACCGGCAGCAGCATGGCCAGCAAGGTGAGGGAGAGGATAGTGCCCCTCTGCTCTGATCTCCTGAGACCCCACCTGCAGCCCTAATTCAGCTTTGGGGCCTCCAGCACCAGAAGGATACAGACATATTGGAATGAGTCCAGAGGAGGCCATGAAGATGACCAGAGGACTTCTTCTATGAAGACAGGCTGAGGGAGTTGGGGTTGTTAATCTCTTCTTAGAAGAGAAGGCTCTGGGGAGACCTTGTAGCAGCCTGGTAGTACCTAACTGGGGCCTACAAGAAAGCTGGAGAAAGACTTTGTCAGGGGGTATAGTGATAGGACAAGGGGGAATTGTTTTAAACTGAAAAAAAAAAAAAAAAAAAAAAAGTATATTTAGATCAGTTATAAGGAATAGATTCTTTACTTTGAGGATAATGAGGCACAAGCTGCCCAGAGAGATTATGGATGTCCCGTGCCTGGAAGAGTTTAAGGCCAGGTTGGATAGGGCTTTGAGCAACCTGGTCCATTGAGGGGTTGGAATTAGATGACCTTTAAGCTCTATTCCAGACCAAACCATTCTGTGATTCTAACATCTATTCTAGGAAATAAAACAGTGCCAAGGCCCAGGACTCTAGCATGGTTTTGAGTAAGCCAGCTAATACTCTTGGGAAATCTTCTAGGGCTCAGATGAATTTGCACAGATTGTTCCAACCAGGGAGTCAAGATGTGCCTGTCTCATTTTTGAGGGTACGAGAATTCAAAGCATGCACGTGGACAGATATTGCCAGTTGGCAAAATGATCCTGGAATGGCTCTACTGACTGTATTGATTATATCTCTACTGACAATGAGAGCAGAAACACCTCCCCTGCTTGTTTAGACACCTGTATGTAGTCATCAAAGCTGAATGGCTTAATCTTGAACTGAACCCAACCTCCAGGTCAGCCTGTGTTTCAGTTCCTTTTTAAGGGGAAACCAGTACTTTTTCTTTATCTGTTCATACTGACAGATTTTTGAGTAAAATGATCAGTTATTACAGCTGCAATCTCCCAATTACTCTTAGCTGATCAGAGTGGTCTGCTGGAAGGATTATATTATGATGACCCTCTGCTTACACACTCCCATATCCACATATTTTCCTCCTTTCTCTCATGCCGGCATCATTATTTCTTATTTTTATCACATTGAGCAGTCACCACATGATTTGCCTGAACATTAATCCTCTCCCTCTCCTCTTCCTCTTCAGCAAGATCAGTCTGGAGATCCAGCTCACTGTGAGGTTGTACAGTCCCAAATGATAACAGCAGAGAAAGGGACAGAGCAACATCGCCCTGGGTGAGGCTCCCAATTTTTGTAGCTATCTGTGCTTAGAGTGGCTTAAAACAGTGATGAGGTACAGTGTGTGGATGTAGAATACTGTGGTGGAATCTAGCTGGGGTATTTGAGTATTTAATAGCACTGTTATTAAGGTTGGTGTTAAGGAATTAGTCAAGGGAGATAGGAAAAAGGAAATAGAAACTAAAATAATTCCTCCAAAGCCAGTCTGGATTTGACCAGGCAACAGTGAGGAAAACGATGGAAGTCTAATCATATATTTTAAGCTCTGTTAATGGGAATAACCTCCTGTAATTTTCTCAACAATACATTCTCTTTTTCTCCCCCACTCTCTCTCCCCTTATTTACCCATTACCTTTTAAAATTAAATAACGTGAGCAATAAACAGGAAAAAGAAATGGTGATATTTCCTACCTACAGTAACTGAATAGAAGTGCAAATGAGAACCCCAATGTTTAGTATTCTAGAGCTTGGATGTGCCTGAATTTCAGACAACAGCTGGATTGGAATTTCACTGATACCTTTAAAAAAGGGGGTTCTTGCTGGCTTCAGAAGTTTTAGTTGAGACTACAAAAAATAATTGAAAGTATTAACTCTGAAACTTCTCCTGCAGAAAAAAAAAAAAATGTTCAAAACGTACTAAAATCTGCATTCAAGATTACACATTAAATTAACTATACATGTATAGTTTACTTTTCTGCTAAAAAAAAAGAAGAAATTTCAGTCTCCCTTCTATTCACTAATGTCAAGTCAGTGGGATATTCAGAACTTGCACCACTGTAAGTAGGATTCTGTGCCAATCCACTTATTTCACTGCAGTTATTCCTGATTTACATTGGCAGCAAATGTTTTTCCACATCACTAAGAGATATACATGTAGTTCTATTTCAGATGGAAAATTTACTGGAAATGGAAATAAATTCCTCCTATAAATACTATATATTTAAAAAAAAAAGAAAAAAAAAAAAAAAGAAGGAAAAAAAACTCCTTTCCCTGCCTCCCCTGCCCCCTCCCCTTTTTTCAGTGCTGAAGGTAATGAAACAAAAGTCATCATTGCAGATCTAAACATGACAATTCGGCAAAATTTATTTCCTTAGTTCAGCTAAATTTGTTATTCTCATACAGTTCTATAATTGTCTTTTTTTTTTTTTTTTTCCAGCTATCAAGTTCACACAGGTAGAAGAAAGACTGCTTTAGATCTGAACTTGATGCTTGAGGTCGTTGGAAAGATTATGTAATACAACTCAAAAAGCTTTACAAACTGTTCAAATAGCAGAACATTTCTAGTACAGTGCAAGAACATAAAAGTGAAACCAAACAAACCCAAACCATTTTGCAATTACTGACAAAATTGTGCACTGGCAGAAAATATGAAAGAATAACAGGAGTGGAGCAGTGGAGAGGTTTTTTTTTTTTCCTTTTTTTTTTTTTTTTTTTTTTTTTTCTTCTTTCTTTTGGTGCCAATAAAGTAAATGCATCTCAGTTCTTGAAACAACTGAATACACATCCACTTTTCCTGTTTTAATGCTTTTCTTCACAGTGATAGTACCAGCAAAAGATAAAATAACATTAGCGCCAAGTGTAAATTAAATGATGGATGTTACAGTTCCTTTTTTCCAAATCTGACTCTTTAAACCTTAGTTTAGAAGCTTAAATGTGGAATGAGGGACTATGTCCTGTTTCTCCCTGCTGGGTTCATTTAGGATAAAACCCAGGCTGTCCTGCATTTTAGTTGGAGACTTGCACACAGTGGGGGTGATTGGACTTTCTCTGCCCAAGGCACAACATATGCTACTTCCCATCACTTTAATAGGCATTAGTTCCGCAGACAGCACTGGTCAAATGTACATTATTCACAATCACTTTAATGCAAATATGCAAGGATGAGAGAGAAAATATGTCACAAAGAAAGAATCAGCCATTTCCGTTCTTTTTTGATTTTTCTCTTTAATCACAGTATCTCTTCTTTCATTGCATCTGTCTACCTAGATATGTGTGTATCTATGTAATCACTACATTTTGTAGTTTATTTATTTATTTTTTTAATGGAGAGTCTTAATGTTGTTGATTGAAAGTGTTTACATGTAAAATACCAATTTTACACTTTTTCTACATGTTCTTTCTATTATTATTTTTAGTGCTCACAGGAACAATGGTTTATTTTTCTTTGTCAGCCTCTGTTACAGAATATTCATTCTAATCATTATTTTTATAATTTTTGTTCCACTGGATCCTTTTGTGCACTCTCAGAATGACCTGTGTCTATAACAAATAAAGCTTTCTAATTAAAGTATTATCACCAGAAACTCATTCATGCATTTCTGTATAGATGAGGAATAGTTTCATGTTCTTTATATTTGCATTGTGGCCTCTTTACCTTTTTTTTTTTTTTTTTTTTTTTTTTTCATCCATGGAAATCACACATTGGGCTCTGCATGCTGTCACTGTGATACAGAGATCATTAAGGTACTGTGTTATAAATGAGACCACAAAGATATTCTTAGTATCTACCTTTCTGTATGTCTGTCTATATTTCCTTCCTTGTGATAGGTCCTGAACAGAAATGAAACAAGTGCTACTTCATCTGTGAGGATCTTATCCCAAGGCTGACAACCCTAAAAAGAAAATGAATACAATTCAGCAGCATATTCAGATGCATGTCACAATTTCTAGGCATTTTACTAGTTTTCAGACTGTTTTGCTTATTTGCCTGCCAAGTGCAACACTTCACTCCCACCCTTTTCCTCCATTCATGCAGGTGTTCAAGTATTTTTAAGTTATCTCTATTACTTACGGTTGTTTCCTTCAAACCAACTTCCCAAATGCATTCAATGGATGTTTGTACTGAGCATGAATCCAAGCTTATCAGGCATTTGATCAATTGGAAAGATGTTGCTCTATGGCAGCCAAAATCAATGTAACCTTTGGCTGAAACAGTGTTCCTTAAGAGAGAGGAATTGTTACTCTTCACCTAATAATCTGTGACAGTGGTAAAACCTTGGCCAAACCCCAAATTAAGTATATAGGTTCATGAAGATCATCAGTTCATCAGCACAATCTGGGTTACTTAACCAGGGAATTACCTGCCATACATGAAGGCTATTTAATGTAACAAAGGAACAGAGACATGAGATCCAGTGGTCTTGTGGCTGGATAAACTGAAATCTCAGATCTTTAGCTGAGAACTTCAGCTGATCCATTAATACAGCTTTCCAGGAGACTCAGTGGTTTCTGCAGTTTTTATTTGTTTAAGAATTTTTATTTTTTTTTCCTAAGAGGAGGGTCAGGTTCTACTACATGTTCTTGGGGTCATGGTAGAAGCTTAACTGGGATGTTTTCAAATTAAATCAAATATAAACTGTGAGCACTGTAGCATCAGAAAGCCAGAACTATGGGTTCCTTGTTAGAAAAACAAAATAATTCTGTTAAACACTCACCTGTGAAACTCAAAAATATCCATTTAAATAGATATATTCCCATGAGATATTTTAATTTTACAAAAATGTGTTTTCTGAAGGATTGTTTTTCTTCTCTATCACACAAAGATATGCACACAATTCAATCATGTAGTTTCATTAGTGTAAAGTGATTAAGCATTAATTGCAAAACAAAATATTGTATCAAATTTGCTTTCTAATAGGTGGTTTTCAATGGCTCAGTGTTGTAATGATGACGTGTAATTAATGCTCAGTTCTTTTTGGAGTAGAAGGAAACACAAAACAATAGATGTGTGTACATATGTTGAAATACAGACAAAGATTGTGACCAGTTTTTTTATAACCTCACTTTAACAAATGGTAATTAGTGCTATGTTAGATATTAAATAATAACAATTTGATCAATGAAACTTGGTTATTTTTGATTATCCAGTGTTACTTTGTGGAAAGCTGGCTGGAATCCATACAGATTTACACCACCAGAAAGGGAAAAACACTTCTGCTTTTATTTTTTATATATCATCATGTCATACAGTTGCACAGATCATAATCATGACTGGCCCAGTGCCAAGCACTAGGGAGTCCCGGCCAATGATCTGTGTGTTTCCCTGGCCTAGTGAGATAAATTACATCAATTTTTATAATGAACAGCAACAAGGAGCAAAGCAGCAAGCATTGCATCTGGATACCTTTAACTTCTTAGCCCAAATGATCTGATGCCCAGTTACATCTGGATTAGCTAAGAGATTTTTTTTCTACTATTTCTAACAATCTTTGTCCTCTCTGAACATATAACAAGACTTTTAATTGGATCTGTCACTATATCACGGAAAAACAAAACAAAACAAAACAAAACAAAAATTGAAATTACTATGTTCCTGCTCCTCCTCCTTCCTCTGCGGCTATTTGCTTTATTTATGGTCCCACCAATACCATAAGAGTTATATGAGTTTTTTGAAAAGGTTTGGAAATAACCATTCAGTTCTACCCCTTGAAGCAATCACTTCATGGACTACTTTATTTCATATCACAGTGTTACTATGCAGCTCAGATGTCAGATATTTACATTGTAGGTTTTTTATTATTAATAGATTTTTCAATTGGGAAAGCCTGTGTTCTCTGAACTTGGTAGGACTTTATCTTTTCTTGCTGGCGATGAGTGATTTATGTGGACAGCTCCTATTAATGCTAATGGAAAGCAAATGCATAAATCTCTCCACAGTGGATAGATAGCAATCTTAGAAAAGTGGTCCAAGCAAAGCGTGTCTTTGTACAGAGTCTAACTAGCAATTAGCATAAAAGATTGACATCAGCTCTAATTTAGTATTTATATGAGTACTGTTAATCTAAATACAGAATCAAATTAATCCCTTGTGTAACTCCAGTGACTGCTTTGGAATTTCAGCACTGAAGATTGTGACCTGCCCGGTCTTCAAATGTGTAACCTAAATATGAGTGCTCTGGTCTGAAGGGCTGGACTCTATACCTCTATCATTCAGGGGGATTCTCGTTGATTAAGCCAACCTATATAGCTCCTGTTACCTGGTATGTAAAGTCATTTGCAAATACAGATTTGAAAAGGAGTCTGAAATCATTACTCATTGTTCGGATTTAGGCATCTGAAGTGCCATGAGAAAAAAAAAAAAAAAAAAAAAAAGATATTTTGGCAAAGCCCTTGAAGGATTAGGACAAAAAAGAGTGATTTGAAACGGTGTTCCTGTGAAAGTTTTGTAGGGGAGAAAGCCAAAGCTTAGACACAGAAAAACAAAACAAAATCAAACCAAGACACCAGCTTTTAATTAGAGAGTCATTAGTGTTTTTAGATTGGATTGCTGTCATTGAAAAGTGTTTTTCTTTAAAAAACTATTAAAAAGAAATGACAATGTGGATGATCCTTGAATGGAGCCACATTTTAGGTGCAGCCCAGGTAATATTTCAAAACATGAAGTAAATAATGGCCAAGGATAATCAGGGAGAGAAAAGGAGTTTAAAGTCTGAGTTCTGCACAGCAGACCAGGTTTTTGATCCTCCCCATCCCACCACTACCTGGATTTCAGCTTTAGACCAAACTCAGGGTGTAAGCATGGGACATAGTAGGACATAAACTTCTGTTTAAAGTCTCAAAGGAGCTAGGCTGATGGATGGGTGAGCTGTATTCTCATAGACAAGCTGATTGAGCACAGAGATAAATGGACAGGGAGGTATACTGTAAAGTGGTTGAACTGAAATGCTCAGAAACTTGTGATGAGACAAAGCTGGTGGCCAATAACTAGAGGGTTGCTGAGGGGTCAGTACTGGGGCCAAAACCATGTAACCTCTTCCTTAATGATATGAATGATAGGGGTGAGTTCACCCTTAACATATTAATAAATTACATAAAACTGGGAGGAGTGGCTGCTACAACAGATGAGTGTGCTGCTATTCAAGGGGACTTTGAAAAGACTAGAAAAATGTGTTGACAGAAACCTCCTGAATTTCAACAGTAGGAATGCCAGATCCTGCCTCTGGGGAGGAATGACTCCGTGAACCAATACAGGCTAGGGATCAAACAGCTGGAAAGCAGAATTGCAGAGAGAGACTTGGGTGTCCTAGTGGAGAAGTTGAACATAAGTCAACAATGTGCCCTCACTGCAAAGGTGAAAAATAGCATCCTGGACAGCATTAGGAGGAACACTGCCAACAGGTCAGATCTGTCAAGGTACATTTGGTGTACCGTGGCCAGTTCTGGTCTCCCCAGTGCAAGATAGACATGGACATATTAGAGTGAATCCAGCAAAGGACCACAAAGACAACTGATGATTTGGAGCAGCTGACATACTAGGAAAGGATGAGAGACCAGGATTGTTCAGGTTGGAAAAGAGAAGGCTCCTGTTTTTTTTTTTTTTTTTTTTTTTTTTTTTCTGTGAATTTGTTTGAACTCTGGATCAGGTTGCCCAGAAAGGTGGAGTACTCATCCCTGAAGATACTCAAAAGCTGACTGGACATGGCCCAGAGCAACTTGCTCAGGATGACCCTGCTCTGTGTAAGGGTGTTGGACTAGATCATCTGAGATGCCCCTTCCAACATCAGCTATTCTGTGAACCCTTTGAGCTCAGTTCAGCTTCTCATACGTGAGCCCTAGCAGATTTTGAAATAAATAGTGTATCCTGCCTAGTCTACATTTACTTTTTTTTTTTTTTTTTACCCTCAGGTAAGACTTATATTTTTCAGCACTACACAGATTTCTTACTCTTGTCAATAAATCCATGAAACCAAGAAAAGAGCAACTGCCATGAACAAGTTTAGTTATATGTAGGTACCTGTGCCAATATAAGCTGACATACTGGTGGTACATACAAATGCAGTCTCATCACTCTATGAAATTCATGACACATGTTTCTAAAAGACTTGGTCTGGATCTTAAATGGCAGTAAGAAGAGTCCCATTACTGTTCCAAACCACAGCCATCTAGCTTCAACATGTTTTTGTTAATATGCAACCTGCTATGGGTTACTGCTTGAACTGAGAGATTGGACAAGACAATCTCCAGAGCTGCTTTCCAGTTGCAACAGTTCTGTGATTTTGAGATCTAGCATGCTGAAACTTTCCTCCAGGAGAGTGACTGTGAATTGAACTCATGGTTTTATATAAGAATGGTAGGTGAAACCATGTTTAGGAATATGTTTTATCCCTCAATTTGTGCTATAAAAAAATGTACTTTGGAGTTCAATAAGTTAGTCTTCAAAACTGTGGTTGCCTTTGACTTCAATTGATGTGAAATAACTGGCAATTGAGATACCCAATCCTTTTCCCCAGATACTCTGTTAAGACAGAGTTAAGAAAACATGTTCAAAACCAAACTTGCATGGATATTTAATAAGCAAGAAAAATAACCAGAACAATTTGGACAAGAAACTGACTGAGAAAATGGAATGAACCTCCTCTCTTAAAGAAGGTAATTCAAATATTTTATTGGTCAGGATTTCAGGTTTCAACAGAATTTACAGTTTTCCCAAGGTATCTGATCCATGATTCTTATCTCCCCAGAGAGACGTTGCAGACCTGTTTGATGACCTAAGTTAAACATATCTAGTCCCTTATGCTGCTTCAATCTTAGTAAATTTGCCAAAGAACATTCCCAGGTCCCGGAACAGAGTTATCTATACAGACACAGCATAAAAATGGTCTTTGCCATGCCAGCCAGTGATCTCCCAACATATTACACCTAGACATAGCTTAAAAAATAACAGGGCCAGGGAATGAAATCTGAAAAGTTAGAGTCAGTGCAGCCACACTTTTTTGAAGATCAAAAAGATGTAGTAGTATTGGCATGAATAGACCATACAACTAGACCACAGGGTTATAGAACTAGATTAATTGCATTTTGTTTTACTACTTTGCTTTAGTCAAGCTCCATCAGAACAGTCCTCAGGACATTTTGTTGTATTCTCAAAAAAACAAACAAACAAAAAACAAAAACAAACAAACAAACAAAAAAAAACAAACAAAAAAACAAACAAACAAACAAACAAACAAACAAAAAACAAAAAAAACAAACAAACAAACAAAAAACAAACAGACCAAACCAAACCACCAGACAAAAATGCACACACAAACACACCTTGGGCTAAATTTGGCACTGCTTTGACCCTTGTTTGATCTCTGCCTGTCCCCAACACACAGGGTTGCCCTTGGAGAATCTTAAGAAAAGCTGGTCAGCTACATGTATAAGAAGCCATCACACTGGTGAATAGACGTACAGAGTCCAAAGGCTGTGCTTTGGACAAAACAGAGGGATGAAAGGCAAATGTGACTCTGGGGGTGTAAGAGACAGTACAGACCTATCAGACTAGTACAGACTATATAAACTTTACAAAACAAAAAACAAAAAGCAAAAAACACACTTCATGTCTAGCATTAATGAGATCAATGGGTTTTGAAGAAGGCTAAGTCTCAAGTGCTTCTGTAGCCTCTGTCATTAAGAAAGGGAGAATTTTTTATACTTCTTTTAGCTTATTCAGTGTGGGCACCAATCTGGGTCAAAATACATAAGAAGTCAACAGAATGTGCCTTCTCAAGCACACTGGAAATATATAAACACAAGAGAATAGTAGCCCAAAGGCATAGCAAGGCATAAGATTTGGGAACTGCTTGAGGAATATTTGACTCTGTACAATCAAAGGAACATTTTTTTCTGAGGAGATGGTTACTCTGTATTTCCCATATCCATGTTTCCTGTCATGGGGACAGTTGATACATGCCTTAAAACTTTTAAACTTTTTTTTTTTTTTACTCATCCTTAGATATTGTTTGGGTGCTTGTAGACCCTGAAGTGTTTAAGCATATAAATATCTGCATGTGGAATCTCTCTCAAATCTATCTTCATAAGGTTCTTCATAATCCAAAAGCACTCTGAGATGATAGAGGACTTTAAAAATATCCTGACTGTCAGCCCTTTGAGAATAACCAAAGGCAACACAGAAACATCATTTCTCTTTGTCACAGCTGCCATTGCTCAAAAAAAAAAAAAAAAAAAAAAAAAAGAAGCATGGAAGAATCCCCACAGAAGAATATGAGGAATAGGTCAGTTCATTGTGGGTTAAATGCAAAATGGGTCTCTTGGGTCAAATAACCTGTGCCTGATCTCCAGAAAGGGTGCCTAAGAATTGTATAAAATAGCAAGTCTATGGCAAAATCTTCTAGGCATTTATTCTGTCTCCTGGTGATCTGTGACTCTGGAAATGCTGAGTCTTAGTATGTGATAGTTGTCAGTGGATTTTTCTACCACTTTCTACCTGTCAATATTTTTAAACAAGACGATCTACTTCAAGTGACAGTAACAGTGTTTATCCATAGATGTAGTTTGAAGAGACTGAATCTTTACATTAGAAAAATAAATAAATAACAGAACTAGAGAATAGTCTTAAGATCACCCATCCTGTTTAGTGCCCAGTTGTTAATATCAAGTCATTCACACAGTCTACCAAAGCCATTGAATCCCCACTGCAGGAGCTGGTCACTTTTGAAATCTGCCATCTTGTGCGCACAAATGCCACCAGGGTATTATATACTTGTTATGTGTCTTGATGCACTTCACACTCTTATTTTAAAATGTAAAACAAGTAATGCTAGAAACCCAGTGACAGCAGAAAACAGACTTAGTATTTTGTCTTTGACTTGACTGACATTATAATTGAATTGGATGGATCTTTTATCTCTAGATATACCTATACAAATGAGACTGCCACAAAATAGTTTAGCAGCAGGCTGTCACAGCTTGCATTCAACCATACAAACTGGGTTCAGAAGTTTTCAGGCTGAGTTTATCGTTTTTTTTTCTCCCAAACCATCTTTTAAAATTAAATTTGTAAAGCACAGAATTAGCTGTGAGACACCTACCTGTGTATCAAATAGAGTAGCATTCATCCAGGGAATGTTGCATGGCAGGGGAGGTTCCTCCCCCGGTTCAACTGCCTAATTTTCATGACTGCAATGTGGAAATTTGTATCTGTACCTGGTGCCTAAGCTCTCATTATAGTCAATGAAATCTAAAGCTTAATTCAGTTTAACTTGACATAGTTTTTTAGTGCCATCTGAGACACAAGGATCTATGAGACATCCATGTGGGACTCGCAGATATATCACCAGACCTACCAGGAGACATATGCCCTTCTAGAGAGGCAGCTGGATGTGAGATGTGATAACACTTAGTACATGTGTGAACATCTAAATCAAGCTTTTCATGTGTTATCAGTAGGAAACTGGAGATCAGTTCAACACACCCAAAGGTACATGGTTATTTCTATATAGGTCTGTAGTTAGGAAACTAAAATTTAGGTATATTCATCTGTTCTAGATATTTATGTTTCACTGTACTTGATAGAAATCTTGTCCACACAGTCAATGGAGCCTGGAAAGCACCTCAGCTCACACTAGGTATACCTACATGCATTTGGTCACTCCACTGATGGTATCAGTTGGATCTTCAATGGCTCTGACTCAAATCAGAGACAGTGCAAATGCAGACACACTCACTACAGGCACCTAAATGTAGGTGTCTGAGTCTGTATCACACACAACACTCCCTGGAATGAAATTGTATTTGAGCCTTGTTTCATAAGGAATCAACTTGAGAAGCCTCATAAAAAGAAATGAAGGAGATTGCTAAGACACTGAATACCTCATCACTGGTCAGTTCTCCATACTAGCACTCTATTTTGAATCACATTCATCTGCCATTTCACTCATTTATACCCACACTGTGAAAGCTTCTGCTGTTAAATGTAAGCTTCAACTCCCTCCCCACCCCATGGCTGCACATATCCAAATTAATTTATTTAAAACACTTAAAAGTCCTCAGTATTAAATTTTTTAACAGGAGTCTGTGCTTATTCTATTAAAAAATTAGTCTGCTAGGATGTCTTTAATCAGCCAAGTCACACAAAAGCAGAATAATGGCACAGTAACTTAAAGGATCCTTGACTTTGAGCTGCCTTTTATAAGCATGGAAGGGAGAATAAAAAAATCAAAAGCAGTAAAAACTTGTATTATTTCTGTCAGTAGCTCCCTTTCAGAAAATGTTGTGAAAACAATCTCTGTGTGGAGGAAGCAACATACTGAGCAACAAGCCTCAATCGCAGGAAGTTCATTTTTTTCCTTGGCGCGTCGCCCAGTGCCATCAGAACTAATTAAAAACAGAGCCACGCTGGTAGGAAGCTCAGTGTTTGGGTTTTACAATAACGGAGCAGCAAACCAGGGGGACGTCTAATGAGAATAGTTTTCGAGTTTGTTTTCTAGCATTGGGCAACTATGTCAATTACTGGAACTACAGCTCAGGGCCAGCAACCATGCTGAGACATGAAAGAGTGTTATTTGCAGTACAGATTGAGCTGCTACTTTGATGCATGTGTTCTGCATGTCACTTGTATACTGGTGCAGTTCCCTGGCTCATGACTAAATAGGAAGAGGCTGATGCCACCTTGCTCCTCTTGTCTGAGGCTAGATCAAATGTTACGAGACAGGGCTTTCCCCCGGATCATTAGATATGCTCCAGTTAAAAAATGAAATATGTCCTCTTGTAAAGATTCTGTTTGTAATGACGGATCTGACTTGCAAGGGGAATTATCAGCCAGGGACTTAACCCCTTAAGGGTTAGAGGAAAAGACAGATTGACCTGGATATTTAAAAAGATGCAAAGAAACCCCCATGACCGAAACAGCTACCAGCTGAAAATCAAAATAGAGAATGCATTTAAACAAGCACACTGCTGCAAAATCTCATATATGCATTTTTTACCTTTAAAAATATCTTTTTTTAATATAATGTTTATGGAATTAGTGTGCATATTAAATATTTTATACTTATTTTAAGTCATTATTAATCTTATGAGTAAAGAAAACAGAAGGGAGAGAGGACAAATGGCTGCAGATAGAGAAAAGTTTGCTCTGGAGATGAAGCAAATAACTTGTTCTCTGTGCCCACTGGGGAAAGGATGGGTAGCAATGGTCTTAAACTGCAGCAAGGAAGATTTAAGTCAGTCATTAAGTAAACTTTCGAAGTATAGGCTAGCACTGCCTGGGGAGGTGGTAGAATCTCCATCAATGGAAGATTTTAAGAGTAGGTTAAACAAACATATTCCATAAACAGTTTGATATAGAAGATCCTGCCTTGGGGAAGGAAGATGGACTAAATGTTCTCCTGAGGTCTAGCCAGAGCCCTATTTTCTATGCCTATTTTTACATATTGTACCTGAATCTTGAAAATGAAAAATGTCATAAAATAACACTTTGCCTCTCAGGAGCAGCCTCTATCTTAATGTGTTAAAATTAAGAATGTTAATGTCTTAGACTGAAATGATTTCCTCACTGGTTTAACACATCAGCTACATCTTTATGTAGCAAATAAACTAAGGCAAAGAGCAAACTCAAAAAGGCCAGAACATGGGCTCATGACTTGCAATTAGGTCAGCCATACTGTTAAACTGTTTGCTTGGTTTATGGCTTAGGCCAACTGGAACTTCTCCAGTTAGTGCATGGGTCAAAGATGGCGCAATCCAGGGGCTGTTCCCAACAGCCAGGTTGCATGCAGCAACCTGCTTGGACATAAGAGAGTGTAGCCATTTTTTTAAGCTACACTGTACCATCTGGCTTTCAGGCTAGATACCTGTTCCTGTCCCTTTTCATTTACTACTGTAGATGCTGATGCATTTGTTTATGAACAGAAAAGGTAAAGTCAACAGACTAAACCATGGAGCAATAACATCTGCGTATCAAGAACACAGAGTTAACAGAAATAGTCAGGAATAAATAAATTACATGGTCTAGCAGATGAAGTGCTAACTTGAGAAACTGAAGAATAGATTTCTTCCCCATGCTGGAAGAAAAATCCCCTTTTTTTGTTTTAATTTTGCCAGCTAAATGTACCTTCTCTGCAAAGAAGGAATTTGCCTTGAGGTTTTCTCAAAATTGTGTAAGATCTTTCTGTTGTCATCATTGCTATTATATGACCAGGGCAACTGAGATTAGTAGGTATACTAGCCATTGTCAACTATTATCTCTACCCATCTAGCTTTTGAAAGAATCCAATCTGTTTTCTTCAATCTGTATACAACATTTTAATTGATAAATAAATAAGTTAGATATATTCTGAAAGTTTCATTACTGTTTTGTTTGTGTTCTTGTTGTTTTCTTGTGTTATATGGTTGGCATTTTTTTCATGTAACACCTTCTGGTGTCTTAGGCTAAGATCCAGAAGTGTGAGTTAGACACTTAATAATGCTGCTGTAGGTTCACTTCTCTAAGCTTGCTTTGTAGTGTATTTAGGCCAATGGCATCCTGGCTTGTATAAGAAGCAGTGTGGCTGCAGGGGCAAGTGATTGTCCCCCTGTACTCAGCTCTGGTGAGGCCGCACCTCGAGTACTGTGTTCAGTTTTGGGCCCCTCACTACAAGAAGGACATCGAGGTGCTTGAGCAAGTCCAGAGAAGGGCGACGAAGCTGGTGAGGGGTCTGGAGAACAAGTCTTATGAGGAGTGGCTGAGGGAGCTGGGATTGTTCAGCCTGGAGAAAAAGAGGCTCAGGGGCGACCTTATTGCTCTCTGCAGGTACCTTAAAGGAGGCTGTAGCGAGGTGGGGGTTGGCCTGTTCTCCCACATGCCTGGTGACAGGACGAGGGGGAATAGGCTAAAGTTGCGCCAGGTGAGTTTTAGGTTGGATGTTAGGAAGAACTTTACCAAAAGGGTTGTTAGGCATTGGAACGGGCTGCCCAGGGAAGTGGTGGAGTCACCATCCCTGGAGGTCTTTAAAAGACATTTAGATGTAGAGCTTAGGGATATGGTTTAGTGGAGGACTGTTAGTGTTAGGTCAGAGGTTGGACTCGATGATCTTGAGGTCTCTTCCAACCTAGAAATTCTGTGATTCTGTGATTATCAACAGTGTTCTTACCGGTATCTTTCTCTTGACTGTACGTTCCTTCCCATATTGCCCTCCAATGTCCCCCTGCATGCACATCTTCTATTTGTGCTACAGGTAACACATACATCTCTTTGCTGTGGAGAATCACTGTCAGGATGGTAATCACTTTTAATAATTATACAGCCTCCACTGACTGTAGGAGGAGCCTAGGTTTAATCTTACCTATTTAAACTAGTTTCCTAACTACACATTCAATGTAGATAATATGAATCCTAAAAGATCTCCCATTATGTTCCCATGTAGTATGGTAATATGGGTAAATGAGATTCAAACCTTGAGATCAAATAAAATCCATTTAGTAAGACTCATCCTTTTCTCTAGCTATGTATTACAACTCCTGCTATCTTAGACATGTTTAGTGGGGTAAAGCTGAAGATAATGTATGAGCTTCCCCAAAACAACTGAGTGACTGTAAGATGAATTTTGTTGTTTTCATGAACCAAGTGAAGCTTTAAGTCCTACTGACAAAACTTAATGTCTTCAGAGAGAATGAAACATAAGTGTACGAAACTCTTTTGTATCAGACTCATTTTGTCTTTACTGGCAAATATTGTATGTTTACTGAAAAGGTACTCAATCTTGCTATTTAAGATAAGCTAAGACATGCTTCTCTGCATTTTTAGAGGTGGTGAAAAAAATAAAGTATTTATCATAACTCAGCTAACTTAATATGTCCATAAACTTATGTAAATCACTCATATACTACCATACTTATTCTTTCACAACCTCTTCATCTCATTGGTTAACTGATGCTATCATCTATGTCAAAAACTTTGAGCAAAGCCACAGCTTTCATTTAAACAATAAGTTGGTCTCTTGCCTGTATGTTTGACTGACCTTTTATTACTTCAGTAAAGGTCTGGGTCCCAATTCACCATGAAAGTAAACAGATACAATTGTGTTGACTTCAGTGGAATTGCACACACTTAAGCCAACGGTGAATTTGGACCTCAGTAACTACATTTCCTTTTATAAGGCTGGTGGATGAGTGCTTGGGGAACAGTTAGGTTGTCAAATAAAAGCAACAGCTATATCTTTCTACACTGTATTTATAGTGTACTCTTCCTACCAGACTGTGCCCTGCTGAAGCCAATTTTTGAGGTTTCATTTCAGTCAGATTGGAGAAGATGAGAAATAATTAGGGATGAAATATGAGACATCATAAAAACCATGTTACTAAGTGATTTCAGGGTGATGATTTTGGCATAAAACAAATCAAAAGGCAGCGGAAGCCCTCCTACCTTCCCTATTAATTCTTCCTTTTATCATGTCATGCTGATTACTGTGGCTAAACCAAGTAGTCTGCTCTTTCTTTCTTTCTTTGGTGATTGAGTGCAGGTCAATAAAGAATTTTGAAAACAAACAAAGATTAAAAAAACACACGAGAGTTGTTTTGGATTGAATTAAAAGTTAAGTATCAGGTTGAAATTCTTTAAATAAAATCAGTGACTTTGTTTCAATAGACTTACTTCTTTGATTGCGTCTGTTGTAACAAATAAATAGTTCCAGGGCTTAGATTCAGACACCAAAACTGATTATGGTCCCTGGTACAGTTTTGTTTAGGGAAAACTAGCAGTATTTGAACAATTTCCAAGAACAGCTCATGTTTTGGTGTTGGCCTGAAACTATTCCTAACAAGCAGGTTAGATGCAGGCTATGAGGATTTAAGAGTAAGGAAATGACCAGATCCTCAGGTTGGCCAGAGAACAGACCTTAGAATTACTTAGTTTGCTGGTGCAAATTTAAATTTTGTGGCTGATATAAGATATATGGACTTAGTTGTCCTATATGTTCATGAAAGAGGAGGATTTTAGGTTCTCAGGACGGAAACATAATCGAAGAGGGATATATATTGTGAGGGCCTATATTCAAGGATAGATCCCTTTCAAGCTGTTTGCTTCTATGTATGTAATACTGTATATATCTTGTGTCAGGGAAAAAGAGACAACCAATGGATTCCCATTTTTTAGCAAGGATATTTGATCTGTATCAGTCCTGGGAAATCACTCATCCTGTCCTGTCCTGTCCTATCCTATCCTAATCTCATCTTATCCCATCCTTCTGGTACTCATGACTGCAGAAGAAGGTTTGATTTATGTATATGGTCAGACAACATGTTTGGTTTGAGTGGACCAAGATGTCCCCAGTAATCCTCTCCAATTATCTGTGATATTTGACTGTTTATTACATAACCTTCTGTAACCATCTGTCCATCCTTCCTTCCTGAAGCAATCTAACTTTTCTCTACTTCTTGCACTGTTACTTGTCACATCCAGCAGTTTCTCAGATCAAGTCCAGTAGCTTCACATAGTCTGTTCAACAGCTTTGTCATGTCCCTGCAACCTTAACAAGGGACAAGAGTCCCATATAACCAGAAATCCAAGTTCCCTCTAGATCAGTTCCCTCATTTTATGGTCAATAGTATCTCCAGAGATGAGATGAAAATTATTCTCTGCATTGATTATAGAAAAAGTCATGACTAGACATCTAATTTTTTTATGAGGAAAGTTTTTTGAAGTTAGGTGAGCCAAATCTCACTTGATATATCTCTTCTACCATGACCAGTAAAACCTTCTTTTGTTCTGCCCAGGTAAGTCAAAACCCAGAATGGCTGGGACTTCAACACTGAGGCTAAGCATTCAAGTGATCATAGACCATAGAAGCAGTCTAGCCATATTAATGTGACATTAAGACAACCCTGATCTTCCAAACAAGGCTTAGTAACTCAGATTTGACTTTGAGTTTAAATAGGTATTTTGCTTCTAGTCCATTCAATGCTGTACC
>NC_139044.1:115434553-115587053 GCF_965140915.1 Aythya marila
GTATCATTTAATCTATTACTGCAGATTTCTTTGTAGGCTTGAAGCTGAGCTGTCATTTAATCTTTTCCAGTTTCTTGACAGTTTGAAGTTGCTTTCTTTCTGAATCCACAGCTTTTATCCAGCATGAACGAGGGATATTTCCCTTTAAGCCCCCCTCCCATTACATTACATTTCAAACTATATTACATTGGTCACATTATGGGCTGCTGTCACATGCAGGCCACAATGTAATTCAGCATGACACATGACAAGCATAGATGTGTTGAAATACCTGAGACTATTAGATCCAAACAACCCTCTGTTAAAGTTTTTTATTACCACATAAATATTCTCCTAGCTGACCAATGTCTCAGAGGAATAATACCCCATTAAAGGAAATACAAAAGCACAGGTATTTCCCAAGTATGGGGTTCTGAAAGGCAAAAACAGGACAAAAACTATTTCTGTATGTGTTACTCATATTAGAAATATTAGGAAATATATTTATATTGCAAATAACAAAACCCAGCAATAATTATAAAAATACACAAACCAATCTAATCTAATCTTACTATTAAAGTTATAAGAGAAGATACTGATAGTATGAGATATTATAAACATTTTGGAAATCTTTAGTGTTGGAAAACTAGTAAGGCTGTTGAAATTAAACTTCAAGGTACAAAATAAAGTCAAGGTGATACTTCAGTATTTCCACTTTTTGTATATTACATTGTAGAAATAATCTTAATGAAGATGGATTTAAGGGAGTCAGGCAGAAGGACTAAGAAAAAGGCAGTGCAGCAGATTCATGGGTGAGAAATGAGATGCTGACAGCCAACCAAAGATATGGAGGAGAATGAATGGACATCTGGGAAGGTATCAGGTTTCAAATAATAGAAATAGCCATTGTGTAAACTAAATTGTCTTAAGCTTTGGGACATAAAAATACATTTTTAACAAATAAAGTATAAGATGTCCAAGCTGGGTGCATTATGCACTGATCCACAAGTACTATAGGTAAAATAAAATTACCTCTGCTATAGATCATATGGAGCTGTGGAGAATAAAAATTTTTAAAAATGATGGGATTCTTAAGTCAGTGCTGCTTGTGATTTGGATTTAGGAAAACTAAGGTTGGATGGTTCTGCAAAAGAAGATGAAGTATCCTTTGCAGTTGATGAGAATTTGAGTAAATGTAAGAAAAGATGACAGATTTGTTCAGCTTGGGCAGGAACTAATGACAATCTCAGGTATGAAAATTCTAAGAGTAATTCACAATATTTATGACATGCTGCACATTGCCAATGAGAGTTGTTATTAATGCCATCACGAGCATTAATTAATGACTCTAGAACAAAGACATAGTTCATTTATAAAATGTTATTTATTACTAAGGAAGGTGATGTCATTTCAACTTTTAAATTTTTGAAAATTCTTGCAATTTTTTACTTCATTTCTGCTTTCCTTTTGCCTATCTGCTGCTTTTTATTTATTTATTTATTTTTTCCCTTATAATCTCAAGTGACAGAGGGAAATAAGAATAATTGTGTGTCATGTTTATCATGCACATTGAACATAGACCCCTGACAGGTTACCTTAGCCAGATGTTGGTCCTTGCTCAGGCTGTTTTGCAGTTGGAAAACCAGCTTAACGGTCCCCTTGGGAATTTCTTCTGTGTGGGTAAATCTCCAGATGTTGAAGAGCACATAAAACCATCTCATTCTCAGACCAGAGGCAAATTAGACTGGAAAAGGCAGTGTTCTAACACTGAAGCTCTCCTTAGAACTTAATTTTTTGCTGTCCGTATTAGCCTATACAAAATATGGTGATGCCAGCTCAGAAAAAAATACAATCCCAACGATCTGTGCCTTTCACTTTTCATAAGTGGTCCTTTTCATGTGCATGTGTGTGGCTGTGACTCTCTGATGAGAAAGTCAGGTAATGCCAAATGACCACTGGGACATAACAAAACAAAACAAACAAACAAAAACAGTCTTCCTTTGCAAGTACTCGAAAGCATCCTTTGACTGTAGATGATATGGAGAATGTGGATGCTGATGGGAAAGTTTAAAAATCACTAAAACAGCTAAAGGCCTAAGACTAAAACAGTTAGATAAGATCCCATTCTAACATTTTTAGTAATAAATAAATAAATAAATAAAATTTAAATAAAAATGTTCATATTATGCAAAATATTTTGATTTAACACAAGTACTACTTGATAAAAGACTTGTGAAACAGTGGAATAATTTAAATTATGTATAGGGTTAGTCTATCCTATAAACAGAGATTTAGTAGTAGTCTACAACAGCAGGAGTAGAAAGGAAGCATGTTTTGAGTTATTTAATCTTCATTTATGAAATTCTGATTAATTTGCTTAGCAACTCAAGCTAATGTACAGATTTCCTGAATGGCATATTCATGTTTTTCTTGCTAGGTACAGAAACATATTTTGGACTAAAAGGTAGCTAATGTAGCCCCATTATGCATGAGGCCTGTTTATAATGGTCCCTTCTAGCTTAGAAAACCTGTGTAGCTATGAAACACTATATATTTCATTGCATTCAGCAATAACCGAGAACGTCTAGCAGGGAATACAGAAATCCCTTCAGATGAAATAAGTCTCATCAACAGATGAGGCCAGAAGGGACCATTAGTCCACACAGACCAGACTCTGGTATTTCTCAGACTGTTACATTCAACCTCTTCTCCCTGTAGGGTACCCAATGACTTCTGTTTGCCTTAGCATTTTGTCAAAGCACTTTGTCCTGCTTCAGCACTGTGCTAGGTCCTTTTCACAGTCACTACTTCCTAGGATATAGACAACACTTGGTAGATAGGAACTCATTACTTGTCCATGTTTTTCTGCAATGGTATTAAGACACATCCTTTGTTAAACTTGTTTTATCAAGATAGTCATGTTACTCTGACTGGTTGCTTGACTCTATCATTACGTACCATTCTACCCATGTTGGATATTTTAATGGCAGCATCAATTTTTATTTGTTTTCAGACCATGAAATTATTGAGTAGCTATTTTTTTCCCAGTGAAATCCAGTTGAAACATTTATTCTCTGACTGTTCCTATCATTTTTTAATATTTATTGTCTTTTTTTTTTTTTTTTTTTTTTTTTTTTTCTCCACTGAGTGCTTGTTTTCTTGTAAGGGAATTTAGAGTTCAGTTTTTTTTTTTTTTTTTTTTTTTTTTTTGTGTGTGTTTGTGTGTGTGCAAGTGTGTGTATATGTGTGTGTGTATTAAAATATGTGGTACTATCACATGCCTTCATATATATTAGGTTACCTACAAAGTCTATCAAATGGTTTTGTAATCTCACTACAGAATCACACAGTCAATCACTGATGCTAATTTTTAATAATCTTGGCATAACAAAGAAATTCCAGAAAAGGAAAACATCCTGGTGTCATATCAGTATATTTTAAAAAGATAAGTGAACTGACAAGAAGGAATAGAATGATTGCTTTGAAGCTGACCCTAGAAAAAATACTAGAAAAGTTTCCATAAGACTAATTTAATAATGACTTTTAAAATTAGGATACAGAGCACACCTTAATGTATAAGTTCTTTGAGAATGCAAATTGTCCAAGCCTTATTAGAAAAACAGAAACGTATGGAGACCTGACACAACACTGTATGGTTTAAACAGTTTTGTGGTTTCCATTACTAAATGCCTTGTGCTATTTGTAGGTTTTAGTTTGTTCCTAATTATTCTTAAAAATTAAGTTCATTGTCATTAATCCTACTAACCATGAGATTTTCTTTGATGTCTTTTGCTTCCCTTATCAATTTTCTACACTTTGCAATGTTTAATTTATATTGCTGTGTGTGCTAAGGTCTCTTTCTTTCCTGTTGTCACATGTTGCATTCTTATTTCTAATTAGTGTGTTTCCTTTGCCTTTGAACAAAATTTTAATTCTATCCAAAGCTGAACTCATAGTTTAATGAACTTCTCTTAAAAATAATTCCCAATGTTCATTCTCATTTTTGTGATAATTTTTTCCTATCTATTAAGTCTCATTTTAATTTCCAAGTTTTGAGAAGTTAGTTATTTTAGAGAGTCAAAAGTATTTGTTATCGGTTTGTCCTGTCCTCAGTCTATATGGATTGCAATGTGATAATAACAGTTGGTCCCTAGGCTACCACCAACTGCCAGCCCATAATTAATTCATCTTTATATTTTTCTTAAATTTGAAGAGAAGTTTACTGCTGGCTGCATATGTCTCCCAAATTGTAGTCCCCCATTAAAAAGATATTTTCTTCTGTTTTTTATTTTATTTTAGTTTTTCATTATGCTTAGGGAGAAACTCAGACTGTTTGATTCAGTGATCTGTGACATCTCCTGCTTTCTCAAATACCTCAGCCAGACTTTATAAGACAGCAGATGTACATATGCAGACATAACACATTTACATGATCAATAGCTAGTTGAGATTTTGAATTTCTAAACTTTTAGTAATATCAAAACAGGCCTTTTTTTTTTTTTTTTTTTTTTTTTTTAATGGAACAGAACCAAATAAACTCATACCTTACATGCCTATACCTCCAAGACCATGGTCCCACTTTTCAGGTAGCCACATGGCAAAATCTATGCTTCTTCACCAGGACATCATCCTCTCACACAGCTATCCTGATACATGATCTTTGTTATTCTTCATCTTGTTTAGTTGTTCAATCAACCTCTGCTGCTGAATTTGGCTCGACCTGGAGATAGTTTCTGTGTCTGGCTTCACAACCATGTGGAGACAATCTTTCTTTTCTTGCTTTCTCCTCTTGCTTTGTCAAAATAGATTTAAGTTACAAGTTAGCTAAGGATTTGGTAGGCTGTTGGTGGAGATAGAGAGTAATGGGCAGATGGGACAGTTGTTTGAATCTCATCTCCCTATGCACTTATAAGTAGTAATATCATCAGTATAGTAAGCCATTGTTATGTTCCCAAAATATCTTCTCTTGTTCATTCTTTTCATTTTAAACAAGTTGTAAACAGTGACTTTAACACATTATTTATGACAACTGTCCTAAATTTCAGTTATATTGCAGTGTTGCTACTCAGTGAAAATGGTTTGCTCTTTACCTATATACCTTGTATAGTTTTTTGTTTGTTTGTTTTGAATAAAGCTTTTTATATTGTAACACACTTTGTCCAAACTCTTTGAATTTGTTTACTGTGGAATAAAGTTTCATATATATTAAGTATGCCTTTTTCACATCTTCTCCTGGTTGATTTCCCAGTTTTCTCTTTAACTGACTCTTGGCTTCTCCAAAAAAAAGCCTTCTGGATAAAAATTAGCTCTAATCCTGAGTTTAGCTATTATGCCCTTAAAATTATGTCTTATTTTACATAGTGATGTATTCATATAGTGACAAAGACCAAACTTCCATAAAAAGCATATCTCACTGTTGGTCACCACTTGCACTTCTTACCATCAGCCTGAGGCATGACGGATCCTAAAATGAAGTCTGGACAAAAGCAAAGTAGGCCCAACCTTTGAAAAAATCAACCAGAAAAAGATTCTGAGTAACCCTGGGACATAAAGCTTTCCTGTGTGAAAAACAGGTGAACCCTTGAAACCTCAGTGAGATTGGCTGAGGTTCTGGCATTGCTCTCAGAGGTAAGGTGAAGTAACATGGAGAGAGTGAGAAGCTGTTAAAAAGAAAAAGAAAAAAAAAAAAAAAAAAGAGATTGGTTTTCAAGTTCATAGCATCGTCAAATCATGTGCATTACTACATCAGGAACTGCTCTGTAACAACTGCAAGTTGGATCAAATTTGGCATTAACTTTCTGCTTCTTCACAGATCTACAGTCCAAATCATTTTATCCTTTGCTTTGCTGTGGAAGAAACCTTCTTTGGAGGTTCAGCAATTGTTTACATATGTTTTCTCTTTCAGACCCATCTCTTGACTAATCTAAGTTCACTGGAGGTGGCCTGAGCAGTGAATTAGCCTGTAAATCAAGTATTTACCTCACACTGAGATCTAGTCATATGGTTTTGATAGCTGGTACTTTGTATAACTGCAATGAGTCCCTTTTTTCCATCTATTTTTCCCCATTACTTACAGTCACAAAATAATGAATGTAAAAACAAAATCTGGTGGAGCAGCTTGACTTGCATGATAGTGGATATAGTCCAAACTCTCCATGAATACATCTTAAAGGAAGGATGAATACAGTGTTTATATATGTTATTGTTCTACACTTCTTTTTATCCTCCTTTTCCCTTTGTCTTAGTTTTTGTGTAGATGGAAATTAGAGGCTAAATGTTATGTTGTGTGTGCACAATGTGATGGGGCTCTGATTTCATTTGGGTATGAACATGATGATAACAAACAGTAACAAACAAAAAATAATCACATTAGAACATTGACACCTCAGTTTTGGTCTGCCATGCCTACTTTGTGCAATTGAACTCCCTAGATGACAGTTCTCCCTTCTTCTGAAATATCTCTGGATTCAAGAATTGCTTTGCATTAGGTGACTACTTTGGACATAAATGACACATTTCCAAGTAGCAAAAGCTGTCCTGTAACTTCAGCTTCCAAACAGCTGAAGTGCATGGACTGTATCTTCTCAGGCCAGCATCAAATATGAAACAGTGTCTCAAACTTAGGACTATCCTTATACTCAAAGCCATCTCTGAGCTGGAAAGAAGGTAGAGAGGTAGCAAAATGGGAAAAGTAAAGCACAGACATAAGCCTGGGGCATTCCCAGCCATTCCCTGCTTATTCAAAATCTGTACTAAATCACAGGTATTTTTTTTTTTTTTTTCCTGGAGGCAGAGATTTTTTGGACTGCAGGCAGATTGAAGTTTATTATCTTATTGTACTGCCTTGTCTTTTCTTAAGATCCACCCAAAAGTCTGAGGTAATTCCTAATTTCTCTGTTTTGAAAGCCTGTATTCTGCAAAAGAGATTTTAGTAGTGATTATTCAATACAACTTTTTTCCTATAAATCTGTTGAGAATAACAGTGCTCACATATTTTTTCCCTCTTCCCTGTTTGTTTTTTTTTTCTTTCTTTCTTTTTTTTTTTTTTTTTTTTTCATAGAGCTCTTTCCTTCTTTAAGTCTCTTAACCAGAGTTCTGCTGGTTTAATTCAGTTATTTTAATATTGTGAATTTTTAATATTGTGAACACTCAAGAGAATAGGAGCAGGAATCAGGTTTGTGCTGTTAGATTGATAAACAGATGCTAAGCCGATGTGACACAGATGCTACTGCTGAGCCAGGAAAAGCAGGTCAAGGTTATTAGGAGAAAGTGCAGTACTGTCTCATAGCTGTAAGCAAAAAGGCCCCACATGGAGCCAGCTTATTTTTTTTTTTTTTTTCTCTTTTTCTCCTTCTCACTCTTGATTGTCTGGTGGTGGCATACATTTCAGGAACTTTTTTTTTTCTTCCTTCTTTTCCTTTTTTTTTTTTTTTTTTTTTTTTTTTAAATAAAACTCTATAAAAGAAGGAATCATTGAAGATTTTGCATGTCGTATTATATTTACAACATAGCTTATAACCCTCACAAAAACACATGGCATGAGTGGCTGGCTCCTCTCTATTTTGTGGGTGATTAATTTCTCTTGTATAGCACAATATTATAGGGACAATAATTCCATAATTCCATTCCAATCATTATGAAGGGTCTGTGGTTATACTGAGTGAAATCCTTGGGCTGGGAAGGGATGTCAGGATCTCAGTCCACAAATAATGCATTCAAACTCTAAAATAGATTGTGTTTGCAATAGGAATAATGTTTTATGTATATATGTCTTAAGAAAAAGCCTTTGCACCTTGAAGGGGAAAGGTAAGTTTAAGAACTATAAAAAGACTATTATTTTTTGTTCCTGTACACTTGTTTTTCAGGTAAGGTACTACATACAGGGTTTGGTGTGAAAATTACTTATAAGTTGCTGTATGGTTCTGGTCTACATCATGAGTGGATAATTAGGTGGGAGGGAAACTGGATAGGTGAGGCTCAGAATGTGGTGCTTAATGGTTCGTAATCTACCTGGAGGCTTCTTTCTCAGGGCCTATCCAAGGATTTCAATGATCTAAAGAGAACAGAAAATTATCAAGTGTATTTTAACACCAAATTGAGGATTGCAGATGATGGGCAGGGTTGCCATACAAAGGTCACTAGGCAAACTGAGAAACAGTCCCCCAGGATTTTCATTAAATTCAAAAAGGGTAAGTCTTAAGTCTTCTGAGTTCAGGCTGCAGTCTGGCTGGCTGGGGAACAGCCATACTGAGAAGGACCTGTTGGTCCTAGCAGGTCAGGCTCTTCTCAGAAATGCATAGTAAGAGGATAGGAAATGGTGGTCATAAATCAGGCAGAATGCTCATGGAAAATGGGTGTCCATTCCAGTTTCTGGCACAGAGTACACAAAGTAGTACATGCACAGTACATAAAATAGTATATACAAATTACTGGTAGAAATAAATGGTCATTTATGATTTTTTTTTCTTTTTAATTTTATTTTATTTTAGAAGTTTTATATGCCTTATATGTACACAGAAAAGAAAAATAGATGCAAGATGCAAATATGATACTTGATTATCTACTCTGCAATACACACATCTTTATTGTTGTATTTAATTCAATGTGTATATTATCAGTCCTGCTGAACCAAAGAATTCCTGGAATGATATGTGCATCACTACCCATTTTTCTGGAAACATTATGTGGTTACAGTTGGCAAGAAAAGTAGCTACACAACAGAATGAGCAGAGATCATTATAGACATCTGTATCTTTTCAGCAACAATTTTGTCCCAGACATTATTCATAAATTCAAAAGCTTTAACCTGGGAGACTCCATTAGATAATTCACTTTCTCATCCTGCATACTACAGTCCATTACATTTCATCTACTTCTTGTGTCAAGACCAGTAATTTGTGTTTGGCTAAAACAGTTTACATTGAGAGACATTTGGACTTAATCTGAAGACATCAAAAACTGGAGACTCCATCAGTCATTTTGGTAGCTTATTTCAGTGCTCAAAATTCATGACTGCTTTTTGATTACAATTTATCTTTATTTAAATTACAATCAGTTTTATGTCTTTCTCTACTGTCTCAGTTGTCTCACATTTTGATACATTTTCTCGTGGCCTCAAAACATATATATATATATATATTTCTCCTTCCTGGATTATTTCACTCTTGATATACATACATATATACAATATATATGTATATACACACACATATATAATATTTTTCCCATTTCTTGTACACCAGAAATGTATGTAATTTTTCAATATGGATATGGATGCTGGAGAGTACAGTTGACATTGAGAAGGAATTAAGCTGTCAAGAACTTCAAGAAATTTAACAAAGACAGAAAAAAGAAAGGAAAGGAAAGGAAAGGAAAGGAAAGGAAAGGAAAGGAAAGGAAAGGAAAGGAAAGGAAAGGAAAGGAAAGGAAAGGAAAGGAAAGGGAAAGGAAAGGAAAGGAAAGGAAAGGAAAGGAAAGGGAAGGAAAGGAAAGGAAAGGGAAGGGAAGGGAAGGGAAGGGAAGGGAAGGGAAGGAAGGGAAGGGAAGGGAAGGGAAGGGAAGGGAAGGGAAGGGAAGGGAAGGGAAGGGAAGGGAAGGGAAGGGAAGGGAAGGGAAGGGAAGGGAAGGGAAGGGAAGGGAAGGGAAGGGAAGGGAAGGGAAGGGAAGGGAAGGGAAGGGAAGGGAAGGGAAGGGAAGGGAAGGGAAGGGAAGGGAAGGGAAGGGAAGGGAAGGGAAGGGAAGGGAAGGGAAGGGAAGGGAAGGGAAGGGAAGGGAAGGGAAGGGAAGGGAAGGGAAGGGAAGGGAAGGGAAGGGAAGGAAAGGAAAGGAAAGGAAAGGAAAGGAAAGGAAAGGAAAGGAAAGGAAAGGAAAGGAAAGGAAAGGAAAGGAAAGGAAAGGAAAGGAAAGGAAAGGAAAGGAAAGGAAAGGAAAGGAAAGGAAAGGAAAGGAAAGGAAAGGAAAAAAGGCTTCACCTGGGGCAAAAAGATTTCATGAAATTGCATGGGCTGGAAATTTACTGGCTAGGTAGCAATTCTATAGAAAGGGATGCTGGGATTTGGTGGACAACAAGCTGAAGATGAGTCAACAGTGCACTCTTGTAGTTATGAAGGCCAACTTCATACCGGGTTGCATTAGCAAAAATGGAACAGCAGATTGAATGAAGTGATTATTCCCCTCTGTATAGCTTACAGGAAGCTCTATATCATCAAACTGGAGTGTGTTCAGCAGAGATATTTAAGGTAGTTGGAAAATAAAGCATATTTTGTGCAAGGAGAGGCTGAAGGTACTAGGTCTGTTCCACCTTGAGAGTAGAAGAGCAAGAGGGAATTGAATTGTTGTCTTCAGCTATCTAATGGAAGTTTGAAAAAATGGCAGGGACAGATTTCATCTGAGGTACACAAAGAAAAGACAAAAAGCAGAAGTTACAATAAGGAAAATTATAATTACATATAATAATAATAAAAAAAGTAAATATCACAATGACATTTATAAGACATTAGAACTTTGGACCAGAGAGGTTGTAGAATCTTAATCCTTGGATTAACCATTCAAACCATTATGTTCAAGAATTTGAGAAACCTCTTTTAACAATGAAGTTCTACTTCAAGTAAGAGGTTGAACTACAGATCTCTAAAGGTTTATTCTAAACTAAATTGTTTAATTATTTTATTTATTTATTTATTTATTTATTTATTTATTAAACTTTCTTTTTCAATATGGTTGCTTGGAAAAAAAAACGTAGTAGATCAAAATTTAAGATGTGACTGTGAACCTTCTTCCTTCTTCCTCTATGGAAGACCCACAACCCCTTTTAATGTACTACATTTGAAAAAGTAAACTAGCATGTTTCTCATATCTGTGGTTGTGTGACTTTTCCAGGGATTTATTTCTTGGTAGATTCCACTAGAAAATGAAGGAAGCAAACAAACAAACAAACACATGTTGACAATTTAGAATTTTAGGCCAAAGCAGCATGTCAAGCAACAAATTTTGAGGAACAGTGTTTTAGTACTTCATGGGTACTTCATGGGCTTTTGAATGCTTTCACGGTCAGAATGCATGATCTGTGCTATGCTGGCTCTTCTCTTGAAATAAAGGGCAGTCCTGGAGTCTTACATCTTAGAGCATCAAGAGAGACACAATGTGACTGGGGAATCCAAATCATCTTGGAGGAAGATATAAAAACCTATAGCTGCAACCCCCAATAGAACCCAAAGACATTTTCTGAATCAATCATCATGGGAATTTTTTTTTTTTCTTTCCTAAAATATATAAACATTTTTTTTTGTTCCCATAAAGACCCCCAACCTTTTACACATTTTATTTTTGAGAGTATTGTTAAAAGTCTGTTATATTAAATTTGTTAGAAATGAGTTTTACATTCTACCCACCTGCTGAGTTCCTCTGGGGATACCCAATATGCATAGTAGTTATTCACCAGGACTTTAAACATAGCAGGAGTTTATCACCAAGATCTAACTCAGTTTTACTGACAGTCACTACCATCATCAGATCAAAACCGGTAGAATTTGCAGGACCTGTTGGTTCAGAGATTCAGCTACTGCAAAGCCATAAAATTCCCAGTTCTTATGTTAGCCAAGTTTCACGATCTTAAATTACCTATATTTAAATTCAGAAGTGTGTATATATTCTATGAATAAATAAAGATATATTTATTTGTTTGTTTATGTATGTATTTATTTATTGAGAGGAGGGAGGAATGGGCCACAAAAGAAGTAGAACTAAAGTCTTCCACATCTCCTTCTCCTACCCATCCTCTACTGTGTATTTCCAATGATTTGCTTTTGGAAAGTGAGGTCTGCAGTTTTTCCAACCTGCTTTTTCAAGTCTCCTCAATTATATTGTCGCTGCTCTGATGTGATAGATAACCATTTTGAGTTAATTGGTAATCAAGCCTATAATATTTTCTTCTAAACTGTGTCCTTTAATAAAGGTAGAAGAAAAAGAAAGAGAGAGAGAAAAAAAAAAAAAAAAAAAAAAAGTGAGAAAGAAGGAATTAGAAAGAAAGAAGAAAAAAAGTGAATCAACTTGTTAATCAACTTTATTATGAAAAAAAAAAAAAAGATTTTTTTTTTTTTTATTATAATGACTGAAATAGACTGAAAGAGAACCCTGTAAGAATAAAATATAATTTTTCTGTCACTTCTTCCTCTCACTTATTAAAAGAGAACTGTACCATGGATCCACAACATAAACTTGCCCCCTCCATGTGGATCTGAGGCTTTAACTCTTCCAGCAACATGTTTCCAAGGACACTCACTGGTTGTTCAACTGAGCCATTTAACCAACAAATTATCAAACCCGTTAGATGAAAACACAATAATAGTTAATCAGCTTTTACAAGCTCACACATCAAACTCCAACTGTAAAAACACTTCATTAGTAGCTTCGTATTTGTGTGGCTTTTCTCCACATCTCCTGTGTTCCACTTCGAATACTTCTACAAGATACAAGTCAGTCAATAAATGCTTGAACTCCTCCGTTTCTTTACTGAGGGACCCCTCTAGAGCCTATTAACACCCATTTTATGGAAAACAGAACAGGTAGCTACCTCCACCATGTGTTGGCACTCTCTAAAAGGCTGTTAATGCTTTGTGTTTCAGGGCATAACAAACTAAGGCATTCCCAGGGGGAGAAGAAAAAATAAATAAATAAAGAAGCACAGTGGCTAAATAGTAAACACACCAAGATATGTGTGCACAGGCTAGGGCAGAAGAAGAAACCAGAACATCTGGGCTAGAAAAGGACACCCAGAAAAAAAATAAATGCTTTCTAACATTGTATTTTGACTAGTATAACTTACACCAGGTGTTCAAAAAGAGGAACTGTACCAAAATAAATATCTTTCCTGCCTCTATAGTTATGACTATACTAGATATTTTATCAGATTTCCTATTGGTAAGGGAGCATATTTTTAGTCTAATTTTAAAGGAATATGTCCTGTCTGTCAATAAGACTCCTTCTCTTCTTCCTCCCCAGAATACTTTTCAATCACATTTGCCAATTTCTACCACATCTGTCTGAGAGGATAGATGCCTCAAAGACATGATCTTCTGACAGGTTTTGTGGAAGCTGGCAGCTAGGGAAATGAAAGATAACCAACAGTGCCCTCACCATGGGAAAGAGAGTTTAAATCACTTTGCTTATGAAGAAAAAGCAGCCTGCTGGCCAATCAACACATGCAACAGCTTGCCCAAACAAATAGATGTAGGAGAAAGTAGGAGATCCTGTGCTGGGGGATGAGAGAATGGAGAGAACAAAGTGAAGGTAGACAAAGACAGAAACAGATATTCTGGAAATTAAGCCTGATTCTTGTCCCTAGAATATGTTCTACTTAAAAACAGCTGTGATTTTGACAGCAAAACATTTCAGTATAAAGACTAACGCTGTTTCCTCATTTGAAGGGCCTTTTAAGGAGTAGTTGGAGTTACTGGATTTATATAAAATCAGGTCTACAGCTCTGAGAAGTAAAAAATCAGCTTCCCAGTGTGAAATGCAAGTGTCCTAAGTTAAATATCTGCAAGCTAGCAGCTTAAACCTGAATCCATCACCCATGGTTCCATTTATAGCCAGGGAAGAGCAACAAGATCCTCTTAAGGTGATTTATGAATCCTAAAATAACTAGAATGAGTCTGCCTTAGAAGGCTACCCTCCATTGACTCCGGCAGAAACCTAGGGTGACTGCCTTAGATCGTGTGCCTACCTTTTACCTGTCTAAAATTAGGAAATGCAAATCTTGTTCCTGAATGGAACAAGAAATGGGTTTTGGATCACTCCTTAAGTCAAGTATGGTGTAATGAAGCTCAGTCCAGAGATAGGGAGAAAACAGATCCAATTTACTACATAGGAAAAAACAAATATTCATTTACTTATTTGGAAATTCATAATTTGCAATGTTTTATATCTTCTATTGAAGGAAATAAAAAACTTGCAAGAACTTGGCTGGCAATGGAATTATGCTTCTCTCTAATGAGGTTTTGTTTTTGCATTTACTTTCTATGCCTTTGGATAAATGTTTAGAAATAAATTAAATTAAAATAAAATAAAATAAAATAAATAAAACAATAAAATAAAATAAAATAAAATAAAATAAAATAAAATAAAATAAAATAAAAAATAAAAATCCTTTGTTTCTCCCTTCAAAATATTAAAAAATCCAAAGAAAATTTCAGCCTAAGTGCAGTCATTTCCTCTTCACTCCCTTCACTCCCTACCCCAACTCCCCCCTTTTTTTTGTCAGAAGAACCCAAGTTCTTGAACTTTTATTGGGACAAACAGCAGAAGTGACTTTCACAGTGGTCTAATACTCAGGGGTGGTGAATATTGAAATGATCTCATTGCAAAATCTGCCCTTTGAGATCTGTTGGTTGCATTCACATATTATTCAGACAAGAAATAAAAACAATGCTACACAATATTTAATGACCTGCAACCACACAACATTTGAATTACACTTCTGTTGGTGATATTTCCAGCTTCTGTTATGTATGCTAACCAAATCTTGTTAAAAGAGTGCTCTTCAGGTGTTAGTGTGTAAATGGTTTGCTAACACAGAAGAAGCCCAGTTGTATACATATATATTCAAAACAAACAAACAAACAAACAAACAAACAAAAAATACAAAAAAAAAAACACAACACCAACCTGGTAATCACTATGAGGAATGTCTTCTGTGTCCTACTACAGTATAGTAGTGTAAATCCCAAGCTGCAAGAGCTTTTATTTTTCCTTTGTTATTTTTATTTATTTATTTTTGGGTAGTAATTGTTTGGAATACAAATGCAGTGTGAACTCTCATATCAATTCATTCACTCCAGATAGGCTCATATGTGGTATTAACCAAGGAGAAGTTAAGAGTCTAACATAAGCTGTTTGTTTAGGTGTGTTCTATGTCAACGTACATGTCTGTCTCCTAGATGTCATGGACACATTTTAGGATAGAGTAAACAGATTTCCGGAGGTACTGATCTGGACCCATTGGCCTAGGAATCATTTGGAATCACTTTTTGACAGTAAAGAAATATTTGAGCTAATCCCACTCTGCAAATGAACTGTAACTCTCCTTCCATTACCAAAGTAAGACCCATTCAAAATAAAAAGTAACCTGGTCTATGAAAAGTAAAATATGAATGAGGTGATTAAAACTAAAAATGGTGACCATTAATTTGATACCAATTGTTTATGACAATAGCTATTGTAGCTTTCTCCCATTTCTTACAACTCCCATACATTCCAGACCAGTGTAATTTTCTGGTAAGTGTAATGTATTGGTTAGGTATGGTGCTGGCTGCTTATGCTCATTCTGCCTTTGGTGAAAGTAGGAGAGAAGCTGGATAAACTACTCTTACTACAGACAAGTGGAGATGGATGGCTTTGAATCTGGAAAGGGTTTCTCTGAATCAGGTATACAAAGACAAGGATGATCTAGACATGGCAAAGGAGAATTCTCTGAAGACAGGGAATAAAACAGGGAATAAGTATCCATCCTGATCATGAAAATAATACTAATAATAAAAAGTAGATTTGGAATTTGTATTATAGATCATGTAAAATAAATCAGTTAATCAATATTTACTTTGATTACATTTAATCTCTGTTCTTAATGGGCACTGATTTGATTAAGATTACTGTTGTATGGACATTATAAAGAAACATTCCTAAAGAGATGCAGACTTAAGAAAACAAAAGATAAATATTTCTATCAGGGTAAAATATTTATGTCTCTTTATCTCAATGTTCTAGTACATGAGAACTCTCTGAAGAGATGTACTGAGATGTTCAGAAGTTCTCCTGGGTAACTTTTGTGAAAAAGGGAAGAAGCTACCACTCTGTTTCTCCATCCAACTCCCCTGTCAGATACAAACTCCATTTTAGTTGAGCTGGTAGAATGTGTCCAGCTATCTTGGCCACTTCTATTTACAGTTTGGTGTATTAGGTAAGTTTTTAGTAAAGAAATGTTCCAAAGGTACCTAGCTGTGCACTTTGGTACAAAATCCAGTCATACAGTATTTCTGTACTGTTCAAAGTACAATACTTCTGTTCTGCTGATCCTGACAGTAGGCCTAGTAAGATCTGGTAATGACTGGTAATAAAAATCTGGGAGGTGGCAAGAACTTATTACAGTTGTTTGCTCAATTAACATGACTAGAGCCCTTAACATATGCATTTAAATCCCTGTGTGGACTGGAATGGCCATAATTCAATTTGGCTTAATTTACTTTGAAAGTTAATTCAGCTAAATTGAATTAAGCCTCTTTAATTTTGAACAAGGGTGTCCACCTAGGAGTTTAAAGTATTTTAATTAATCCACTTAAAAAAGCTAATTCAGATTAATTTTGTGAGCATTGTTATGTGGATAGGCCTGTAGGTTCAATTAAGTAACATGAATTGAGGTATTTGCTTTCAAGAAATGTATTTCTCGTAAGTAAAGGTGTGTGAACCCAACTTGTATAAGTTGCAAGATGGAGTAGAAATGGAGGGGGGTGGACAGAGATGTTGGCTTAGATGATCTCCAGAGGTCTTTGCCAACCTCAGCTATTCTATGAGTCTATGAGGTGGTGGTGTGAGGAGTAAAAATTTCTTGCTGAAAGGAGTTCACACCATGCTTCTTCAGATTTGACTATCTGACTGGGAGCTGAAAGAGGAAAAAGCTACTTCAGTGCACAAGTCAGTGTTAGCAGTTCCTCCAAAGAGATAGATAATAAGGGCTCGGGGAAGAAAGACCTGAAGCTATCTCAGCTATATTCCGCCTTCCAGTACTTTTTAGTGGCAATATGTTTGATCTGTGAACCCAACACAGGAATTTAAAAACACCTCTGGCTACAGCACAGTTCCTGAAACAAGGGTACAAATAAATATATCCTTTAAAAACCCTTTCCCCAGATGCCCCCAGTATTGTGTGTTTTATAGCACAGCCTTGGGCACCTACTCAATTCAGCTGCAACAGGTGGAGGTGTGCACGTCTGTATCATTATGTCATAAATGTTGAAGTCACACCAGAAGCTCAGAAGTATGGCTGAGGATTAGCAGGAAGAATTTCTGCTCATCTCCATCACTTGTCCTCTTTTTTCATTCTCATTTCTTAGAGGAGCTGCAACTGCATGTCCCTGCAGGGAGGAAAAGGCACACAGTTGAGATGTTTTTCACTGAATACTTTAAAGGTCCCTTTAGGCTTCACAGGTGGAGCTTTTTTACATTTCCTCCCCTCCGGGTGTGTGAACACTGGGCCAAACTCTGAAGTGTGATGTGAGGAACTGGAACAGTAGATAGATCAGTCAGTGAGTAGAAAAAGGCATAAAGGATTGCAGTTCAGTGGAATTTAGTGTTAATCCCAGTAGTGAAGGGTCTGGAGTCAATGCCACCCATCTGAGAGAATGTAACATCTTTTCCCAGCTAACTCAGCATGCAAGCTTCATGAAGTTGACTTTTACCTACTTAACCTTCACAACTGATCTGCATAATTTGCAATTTCTTTTCCTTTCTCTCTTTCTCATGTGTAGTCTGTTTAGACATATGCACAGTCACATTTACTTTAAGCAAAATTACTTTTCTTCATCATTTCCCTCTTTTACAGTTAATCTCTGGCAATCCTGCATATGCAAATAAGCTGTGTTTCTGGTTTAGCTATAATCTTTGCTTCAGAGCTGAGGTTTGTTTGATGTTCTCTAAGTGATGGAATGTAAAGAACATTTCCCTTCTAACTGGGAGAGCTACTAGTTTATTAAATCCTTGATTTGAAATCTTGCTGTCAAAGAAAATGCAGTCAGCTGATGTTGTGAAAGGATTGTATTGTCAATTCTTGCTGAGCCTTAAAACTGGCATGAAGCATAAAGTAAAGTGACATTAAATGAACTGACAATCTGAGGTTTCCAGTGTAAACCTCCAGGAAATAATATCTTGGGTTTTCAATGTAAAAAAAAAAAAAAAAAAAAAAAAAAAAAAAAAAAAGATAGCTTATGGTTAAAAATAAAGTGAAAAAATATAAATTGTTATAAAGCAAAACCCAGAATAGCTTTTTAAAAGATCTTTTTCCTCCCCTTCCCCCTTTTTTCAATTTAATGTTAGCAAAACAGAGGTGACAGAAAAGATTTATGAGGAACATTTTTAAAGGTGGGTTCACCACGTGCGTAGAGCAGACAGTGTCTGAAGGGCCTGTAGCATTTGCACTTTATAGAAAATGACAAAAAGTGACTACTGCTACAGCAACCAGTATGGCAGAGGTTGAAATTGATTACAGTGAGGGAAATATGAAAGAGTGGTATGTGATAGGCAGTTGCTGTGTTTTGAGGTCCAGCTCTGAAAATTACAGAGCTGAATTATGATTCTATTGTGGGTTATATCCCATGATTTTAAGCTGGAAGAATTTTTTTCTTTTTTTGTGAGTTAAGGCCATGCTGGATAGTGGCATGATAAAATGCAATCACCAAACAGAAGCTAAATTGAAATCTTGCTGTTGAGTAGTTGAATAATCATAACGTGATCATAGGAATCCTGACTATGAACTTTTGAATCCTTTTGGCAGGGACCAAATGAAACTGTGGCTCTGAAGAGATCTGCAAGCTCTAGTGTGGTAAACAGGGATGAAAGAATTTAACATTTCTGTTCTGAACTTAGCCTTGCTGATCTGGCTGTGGATCTTGTTCCAACCAATCAGTCTTGAGAAGACAATAAATTTTGAACATATAGAAGCTATCCTACACCTGAAAAACTCGACCCCTTTGATGATCTGGCACTGCCTATGCAGAAATGTATATTGATTTTGATAAACACATTTATCAAAATGATAAAGTGATTAGGAGTATTTGCTTATATATGAACTCTGTTTTTTCACGTGAAGCACAGATTATTTTGATTTAGTTTCCCAAGACATACATTAGACCTCAGTCCAATGGAGCAGAAGTTGTGATTACTTTACTTTGCAGGAAAAAAAAATAAAAAAAATCCGTAATGGTAATGGTAAACCAGCACTGGACCCAACCCAGTGGCCATGTCATTTCATGAACAGCAGACTGGGAGTGTGGGGGTCTCAAAGATTTACCATGTAATCATAACTTCTTGAGTTTCTTTACATAGACATAACCAGGGGGAGTAAAGATGAGTAACTACTTCACTGTGAACTCCTTCTCCACCTTATTTTTAAGGATTTTCCCTTGGCAGACAAACCTGTAATCCTCAATTAATGCAATTTATACTAAAGTAACTTTCTTTGTTAAAGTTCATGCCTGAAATAAAACCACTGCAATTGTTCAAATATATACAATTCTTTTCAGCAGATTTAGTAACATTCTTAGTCAACTCCAAGCCAGGGGACTCCATTTCTAATTCTGGCTCTGCTACTTATTAACTGAATATTCTTGTTTACCTCATGTTTCCTTACCTCTCCTTTTCCCACACTTGTTTAAGTTCTACTTCTGTAAAGCAAAGAGAATGCAATGGCTGTTTGGCTGTTTCACTAAAAAGTTTTCAGATGAGATGCCAAAAAATATTCCATAGGAGCTAGATGCTATTTTTTATTACTCTGAACAACATGTAAGGTTGACTTTTTTTTTTTTTTTTTTTTTTTTCTTTCTTTAATAGTTTTCCCTAAATATGAATTTGAGTCCTTTTCAATTTAAGGTCATATTGTCAAGAAATATAACAAAGGTGCCAGTTACCTCCTCCAGAAAACACATCTCCTGCCTACTAGCATTATTTGTAATGAAGGTCTTCTTGTTCTTGAAAATGTCCTTCAAGATTGTCAAATTCTTTTACAACAAAAAAGCACATGCCTGAAACAGGCTGCTGTGTTATCTCAGATGTAGCAGGATAAGCCATGCTTAAGCATCTAGAACATTCAGTTCACTCTAGGCTTTGGATTTTTTTTTCTTCTAAAATATTATTTATTTATTTGTTTTCCCAAGAATCAACTTTTTCTCTTCATTAGCTGTGGATGAAAGAACGGTTCCCTGTAGTTGCGGCATGACCCCATGTAAGATTTGTACCACTGTAATCAGGAGAGAATAAAACTTCACCAGTCTCATAGCAAGCAGAAGAAAACTTTGGCAGTTAGGAAGGTAGCTCTGAATGGCTCAAGAAACCTAATGGCATTTCAGTACTTTCAGAAATCCACAGTGACCATAAGTAAGAAGTAAATTCATGGTTAATTCATGGTCTTCAAGAAATAGGTTCAGGGTCAACGGAGATTTAGTGCAAAATTTAATTATTAAAACTTGTGTCATTTTAGGTGCTGAAAAACTTCCATTCCTCGGTTGCTATACCTCCAGAAGAGTATCTCCAAAATAACATGTCTCTCACAGGATAGTTTCATACTTGACAGATATCACAGATTCCTCAGAACACTTCAGGTGGCACTTCATGGCAAAATATGGGCAGATCAAAACTCCCAATCAATAAAGTTAGTTGATGCCAGACAGAAATTCAGTTGGTGAGCCCTTAAGTGCTTTATTCAGTTTCTCACACATAAAAAGCCAGTACTTCTGTAACGCCTTAGGGTATCCCAAACTGCCTCCAGCTTGGTTCAACATGGGTCTCTGATAAATCTATCTGTCAGTCCACAGTAAATATTTCAGACACCCGAGGACATCCCAGATTATATTAGGTAACTGAAGGTTGTGAAATGAGTCAAGCCCCAGAGATCACAAATGAAGAGGTGAATTGTGCTTCAGGGACAGGGCATAAGATATTACTCTATGTTGGCCCAAAACAAATTGGTATGAGCTACCCTCAATGTGTATTGATCACAAGAAGAAAGTTCCTAACCATTGGAGAAAAAAAAAAAAAATCTGGAAGGAAAAGTATGAAAAAAAATCATCCTATTTCTATGGTGGAATTTAATAAGTTGATAAAAGGTCTACAACATGGATCTGCTATATATGACCTCTCCTTCTACTTCTATAGTTGTATGAAGTTCCAGAGTTGAGTGGGTAAATCAGAAATTCAGGATTTCTTGCACTGGAAAAGATGTCTTCTCTTCCTAAAGGAGTATAAAGTGCTTTCAGGCTCAATACCTCTTAGGATTGAGAATCAGGGTTCAGGGTTTCGGTTTGGCTTTGGGACACCCATGAAAGGTAAGAGAGGTGAGTTGTTGAAGCTCAGGAAGCCAGATGCAGTCATAAGTTACATGGCAATCCCTTTCATCCTTGTAATAGTACCATTCTTATTTGAAGGAGTTATGAATAAGTTTAAACAAGCTTGTTACAGTTTTAAAAATACCCAACTTGGTTTTCATTCAACTTCCAATTCACCATGCAAGTCAAAGACTGCACATTGTTGTTTGACCATGTCACTGAGAGCACTGAAGCCAAGAAATCCAATGTGAACTTGAGTTCCCTGTATAATTGGATTTTGAGTTGTATATTATCTCGTCTGTATGTCTCAGAAGTACTCATGTGAAACCTTTTCTTGGAATAGACAGACATGACAATTATGTATGAATATATATATATTTAATTCCCTGAAAATTTACTCTACATTTGGATATTACCTTAGATGAAAATATAGAACTTATTTTCTATAATACTTTGCTAGCTTCATTTCTCCTAATAATTCTATCTCTGAACTGCAAATGAGATATACCTGAGCTCTCAAGCATCTTAAATACACTTTGATTTTGCATTAATTCTAGAAATAGATTAAACTACATGAAGAAGAAAAGTGATTTCTGTCAAGATAAATGGAATTAGACCAATTTACACTATATGAGAACCTTCTATTTCTCCTTAATTGGTCTTTTCTCCCTAGTTATATATAGAAGCTTTCCATGAAGACAGTTATCAGTTAAAAAAAAAAAAAAAAAGAAAAGAAAAAGAGAGAGAGAGAGCAAAATCTGACTTGTTAACTGTGCCTGAACTTCTGTTCTTTATGAATCTTTATGTCACATATAAAAGAAAATGGTAGTTAGAGTATGTTTCTAAAAGTCATCTTGCAAAGAGGAATGCTACATTTAACATATTGTCCTTATTTAATTTAGCTAACTTTCTTGCTCTGACTTCAAAATGTCTTGGCTTGATGGATGGAGAAAGAGAATTATATACTGCTTCCCTCTTTGAAATAGAAGCACTGAAAAACTTGGCAGTTGTTCTGAAAGTAATCATGATTAACCCTTTGGGCTAGAGGATGATGCGACAGATAATTTCACAGAAATTCAACAACTCAGTGAAATTATAATTAACTAGAGACAAAAAAACTCTTATTAGTATTTATGTTTGTATAACATAAAGTGGTCCAGTGGATTAATACACAAAGTCATATACATGCATTGAAGAGCAAATATTATTTATGAAGCTGATTTATATATTACTTTCCTTTATACATGTATATATTTCATCTTCTTTACAATGTTGTCTTGAAAATATTTTTTTTTCTACAAATTCAGTGAAAATGAACAATCATTTATTTGCAATAACAGGAGAATTTTTGCTTTGTTTTACTTCACTTAATTTGTAGTATGTATTTAAAATCTCTTTTCATGGTCAGACATGTTCCTCAGTTTACAACATTTCTGTTTTCTAAGTGGACAAGCGTTTTCCAAAAATCATATTGCTGGTGTGAGTGGTCATATCGCTGACATCAAATTAGACAGTTGTTCTGATGTTCATATTTAAGGTTCCATTTTAATTATAGAATCATAGAATGGCTCAGGTTGGAAGGGACCTTAAAGGCCATCTAGTTTCAACTCCCCCGTCATAGGCAGGGATGTCACCCACTTGATCAAGTTGGCCAAAGCCCCATCCAGCCTGGCCTTGAACACCTCCAAGGATGGGGCATCCACAACCTCTCTGGGCAACCTGTTCCAGTGTTTCACTAGCCTTATAGAGAAGATTTTTTTCCTAATGTTCAATCTAAATCTATCTTATTTTAGTTTAAGACCATTCCCCCTTGTCCTAGTACTATCTACCCGAGTGGAATCCCCCTTCTATCCTTTTTATAAGACCCCTTTAAGTATCAAAAGTCTGCAATGATGTGTCCCTGGATCCTTCTGTTACCCAGGCTGAACATCCTCAGCAATCTCAGCCCTTCTTCACAGAAGAGATGCTCCAGCCCTGTGACCAACTTTATATCTGTCCTCTGGACTTGCTCTAACAGATAGGTTCACATCTTTCTTGTGCTGGGGGCTCAAAACCTGGATGCAGTACTCTAGATGCAAATATGTCTATCCAACAGAATACACTAAGCAAGAGAGTCAAAAGGGTGATATTCAGGATTAAACAAACTCATTTAAACAAATTCATTGGTTGGAAGGGATCTCTGAGAGTTATCTAGTCCTACCTGGTCAAAACAGAGCTCATTAGATCAGGCTGCTCTCATCATCTTCTGGAAAATAAATTTTCCCTTTGTACAAATGTGCAATTGATATGATTTTACCACATCATAACATTCAACAGAATTTAGTGATACAAACACCTGATTTAACTACATGTCTATGCAAAACGGTTGAGTTTAGCATAAATGAATCACTTATCAATCTCTCTTGTCAGTAGGGAAAGGCAGGCACCATCAGAGAATGGATAATCTCAAATGAAGCACCTGAAGTACTGCAGATCTGGGAATATATGGCAGAGGAAGGTCATGACTAAAACTCCTCACAGTCTTGTGCCTCAGAAGAAGGAGGACTCTACAGAGCTATAGTTCTGAGCCAGACTGGTGTGCCTCAGAGGCTCAGAGGTTTGACTGCATGGAATATCCCTGAGCTTTTTGGAAATGAGCATTTTAGCAGAGGCATACTAATAAGAAGTTCTCCTGAGCAATGTGTAAACAAAGCTTTAGCTTTATTTCTCCCAACAGAAATTTGTGCTTTGCATATGCTTTTTTCCTTTATTCAGAAAACAGATGGAGCATGATATGATTATGAAAAAATCATGACATTATGCCCTAATATAAAATCTGCAGAAACTAAATACATATTTTTAACCTGTCTTAAATCTTACCTAAAACAAATTGATTTTTTTTTTGTTTAAAGATGAAGGATAAAAAAAAATTAGGTAGCTTAACAATTTGCTGTTAACAGTCACAGCCAGATTTACTAGTGCATTTATAATGCAGCATTATAACATTTATCTGTAATTTATTTATAAACATATATTTATAATTTATATAATTTATTTTATATAATTTATATGCTTATAATTCAGTAGCATCTGAAGAAAAAATGAAATCATAGACGCTCACCATTGCTAGCTGCCAGTACAGGCTTTGAAATCTGTACCCCGAAGTTTACAATTTAATCATAATCAAGAAAAAGTCTTTATTTACCTTTCCCAAGGTGTTTGAAATTAAATGTGAACTTTAACTTTTTTTTCTATTTCTTTGCTGAAAAATATTTTCCCGGTCTACTCTGTGCTGGTGTGGCCTTACCTCGAGTACTGTGTGCAGTTCTGGGCACCACAGTACAAAAAGGACATTAAACTGTTGGAGAGTGTCCAGAGGAGGGTGACGAAGATGGTTAAGGGCCTATAGGGGAAGATGTATGAGGAGTGGCTGAGGTCACTGGTCCTGTTCAGCTTGGAGAAGAGGAGGCTGAGGGGGGACCTCATCACAGTCTGCAACTTCCTCGTGAGGGGGAGTGGAGAGGCAGGTGACCTATTCTCTGTAAACACCAGTGATAGGACCCATAGGAATAGTGTTAAGCTGAGGCAGGGGAAGCTTAGGCTGGACATCAGGAAGAGGTTCTTCACCGAGTGGGTGGAACAGGCTGGAACAGGCTGGAACAGGCTGGAACAGGCTGGAACAGGCTCCCCAGTGACTGTCACTGCACCAAGCCTGTCTGAATTTAAAAAGCGATTGGACTGTGCACTTAGTCACATGGTCTAAACTTTTGGGTAGACCTGTGTGGTGCCAGGAGTTGGACTTGATGATCCTTATTGGTCCCTTCCAACTCAGGATATTCTATGATTCTATGAGCATCCATAGAATTTATGGAAAAAAAATATATTGGTAATTAAACCACTGATGAGGATTCTTCTGATTCCTGGACTGCAACTATCTCAAGTAATTTATTTACCAAAATTATTACAATTAAGTTGATACTGTGTAGCATTATTTTATTTAATATTTTTATTAAATAAATGAAGAATCAAAGAGTGAAGATGGAATTCCACTTGCATATAATGCCACTTCATCAAATATACAATTCCTCAATTATGTTTTCTAAATGTAGGTCAAATGTTACCTGTGATACCCTCAAGTATGCTGCTAGCTTCCAAAGGAATCAGAAAGTCATGGGTGCTGTTTTTGACTACAACCAGAAGCTCCATGAGAATGTAGAATAGCCAAATATTTGTACAAATATGACAAAACATCAAAGTTCTCTCTGTTGTATTTTAATAAGCCTACTGCCATTAAAGACAAACAGAGCATACATTTCCATACAAAAGAATAACAGTACAGACTTGATTGTTTTTATATATTTAAAATTGTTGCTTTGGTAATATTTTTGATTTACTCAAGAAGGCTAAGGAACTCTGAAGGTTATAGACTGGTACTTATATGAAAATCTTACAGTTCACTTTGAAATATGCAAACAACATCTTGCCCAATATCAAGGGCTATAGAAAAGGCAGCACATTTTTCTAATATCTCTTTAGGGAAACTTTGCCCTACACTTCTATTAGGTGCTATCATTCAGCGGTATAATTTCAGCTAACATTGTTATGCTGATTATGGTCAGGTTTATATTTTGATCTCAACTGACCCTAGGGAATTAATTTCTGATTCAATTAAATGACTAGGTGACATTGATTTTTTTTTTTTTTTTTTTCCCCAAAGTTAAACTATGAGAAAATATAGTTCATTTCAGATTGCTACCACCTTCCTCTTGAACAATACTCTAGTACCTTGATGAGAACCTTATAAAACTAGCCATTTTGGTTTCTAACCTTGAGACTGTCATTGCCCTGGACTGTTTGGGAGCTTACCCAAGATCTTTGTCTATCATCAAATATTTACAAAGTGTGTGACCAATGTTATTTCTCAAAGATGTTGACTTTTATATTTTTTCCTCAATTGTGTCTAGGTCATAATTAAGATAAACCAATTGCTCTGTTTGCAAAAGTTATTATAAAATAGTACAGCAGTATTAAAATATACAAAATATACCAAATAGTACAACACTATTAACAGTGACAGTTAGCCTCTTAAAGAGAAGAAGGGTATAATCAATACTTTTAAGAAGGATATAATCAATACTTCTTCTTCATAACCTACGGAAGCTGAATATCAGATACTGAGCATCATGAGAGCATGGGAGATCCTCAAATATCATTAATGATCCTGAGCTAAAGGCAGCAACTTAGGAAAACTCTACATCCATTGCTTAGGAAAAAGAATCCACAGACCCCCTTTTTCACTTAAAAATGTGTTATGAGATCTAATGCTTTGCCACTGTGGATGTGGGTCTTTGCCTAAGACTTCTGACACAGCCTGGGACCTGCTCTCATGTCTAAATGTGGAGAAACAGCTCTAAAGATTTAAGCTGTTATTTGTTTGCGTTATGTTAAATTGAAGTAGCAGGTGGCATATTTTGTAATATCTGAACATGTCTTAAAAAAGGGAAAAAAGTTTCTTGTCCTTCTCCACTTATAAAGTTTTGAACATGCATCCTTGGAGCATCCATAACACAACTTACTGGCCTGAGAGCAGGAAGAGGAGAACCTATACCTGTTTCATGAATATGAAAGTATATGTAAAATAGAAAACAAACTGTAGAAGAAGGGAGCCTGAGTCTTCTGAGGGACAATTAAGCCTAATATATATACAGACACATTTTACATCCTGTCTGCATTACTCTCTGCAGCTGGAGAACAAACAATATAGTGGGGGCATCTGAAACGGCAGTAAGTGTCTATGAATAAACTGAATCAAATGCTAGATGTCTACATTAAAAAAACTTTATATGTGAACTTCTCATCTTTATCATCCTTTATAGTCTATACAGGAAAAACAACAACAACATCAAAACATGCTTCCACTTGACAATTATACTAAAACTGTACATTTGGCATGTTTGGGTTTTGGCCAAACCCAAATGCTCCAGGAGGAAGAGTTGGAATACAGTAACTACCCTTCCACTCCCAAATGTTAGAGTTAAGCCTCTTTATTCCTCACATTCTGGACCCAAGGGATATGAATTTTTGGATGCTCATTCTGCTTTTGACTGAAAGGCCAAGAAACAATTTAATCTTTCTACCAGGTGGTTCAAATACTCCTCCTGAAGAGGGGAAGGGAAGGTTCAAACTCTACATCTGGACTGAGACCAACAGTCCCTTTTCTCAGATAAATACGTTTGTCAACACATGAAGAGAAGGTCTCAGGCTCTGAATCCTACTTTCCCAGTGGTATTTAATACTAATTCAAAAATATGTGTCTTGTGCACAGAAAGTCGTACTGTCCTTTTTTTTCCTTCCCCCCCCCCACACTCCCTTACTCCCTTCTAGTATGTCCTTTTGCTTTGTCTTAATTAGGTCTCCAGATGCTCTGCATATAAGCTGTTAGTGACCCTAGTATCAGTGACCAATTCTCTCTATTCTATGTACAGCTGTTGTTAGAGTGTCAGAAATATTAAATCTCTCTGTTGAATACTTAATGACTCAGAAAATTCATACTGTTTATATATATACATCTATATATACCTAAGTAAGGATCTACATTGTCCTTAAATTCATACTGTAACCTTAGCCTATATCAGTTTCCTTTTTTAATGGCCTGTGCTCACTTCTGTAGAACAAGTAGCACATTCTTAATGTGTGTATGTAACTGCTAGCCACAGTAATTTTGAAGATAAGTTAAGCATGTTAAACCATTATTGTCAGCCATAAATGCTCAAAAATCTGTGCAGATGCCAAAATGTCATGACAGCCCTAAAAAAAAAAAAAAAAAAAAAAAAAAAGTTTTCTGTTTATTTAGAACTGAAGGAACTGAAGTAGTTTTTTTTTTTTTTTTTTTTTTTTTGGTGGTGGTGGTTTTTGTTTGTTTGTTTGTTTGTTTTTTGAGCCTTAGGGATATTTCAGGGGTGTATTTACAGTTTTATTTATTTATTTATTTATTTATTTACCCAGCAGACTTAAAATTTTAAGATAATATTAAAGAATAAAAATCATCGTGGATTTTTTTTAAGATAAAATGTTGACTTTGGGAGGTGAACCTTTGAGAAAGTTGGAACTATGGAACTATCGGAAGATATGATGAATCAGAAGATATAATGAATGAAGGTGGTACTGTGGAATGCTGTGACTTAAATATTTCTTCTGGTTTTGGTAGGGTTTGCATTACTACCATTATTATCCTGTAGTATTACTACATTACTGCATTATTATCCTATTATTTTACTATTACTATTACATTGTAATAGTAATATTTTCATTCATTGTATTTTATTCATTGTTTAAAATGGGGACAATAGCTCTTGCTTAATTCAAATGAGTTTTGAGATTAAGTTAATTTATGTCTGTGAGGTCATAACCGTTTAGTGGAACATAGGAAGTTTTCAGCAGAACTTGTGAATTGCTTGGAGCATTAAGAGTAGAATGGAGGTGTAAAATACTCATTCAAGCTGTATGTCAGAAGTTCTTTGTTTATTGCTTGTGGTTTAGTGAGAGCTGGGTTACTTTACTCTCACCTTTCCTCTGCAATTCGCTGGGGTTTATGAGCTTTCTCAAGATGTTAGGTATTAATCAGCCCGAGGAAGGATCTCACAACCTGATCTTCCTTTCTACCCAAATACCATGTAGCTGTCTAAATTCACTTCATCCAAGAGCAATGAGTTACATTCTTTCTTGTTTACTCTAAATTCCTGCAAAAGATTTGAAAAGAGGTAATACATTCAGCTCAGTCATTCCTATTTTTATTGAACATCATCAAGCTTTGAAAAATAAATTAAAAACTCTGAAAAAGTATGTTGTTTTCAGCTGAGAAAGGTATTTAATCACAAACTTAGATTTAAGCACATACTCAGCTACTATTTATGAAATTCAGGTGCATGTTTTGCTGAAAAGGCTTTTATTTAAGCATGAGCTTAAATACAAACTTATGTGCAAGACCTCAGCTCAGGGCAGAGACCAAACACGTGCCTGAATAAACACATGCATGAATTTAGGCATATGCTTTAGTTTTAAAATGGAAATACCATTAAGAGTAAACACATTTTAAGCACAACATACTTTGGTAAAAGAGGGCCTTGGAACCTATGTCTACCTAACAGCTGAAAGATCTTTCTTTTTTATTTAGAGTGTTATGCATCTGACAGAGTTTCTGCAGAGAGATTGTATTATAAATGTGAGAAATAAAGACACTCAATGAAAATTTGGACAGATCCTAGAAGATAACTCTCTAGCCATCAAGAGTAGAGCAGTTTCATCACTTGTCCACTGAGCAACTATAGAAATAATAACAACAGCAATAATAATAGAAATATCACCAAATAACAACACAGCTTTCTGTTCATGCTACCAATTTTTATTTCATATGCTATCTGGAAAATTCACTGATTTCCAGTCCATTAAAACACATTTCAGAGCTGCGTTGTTTGAAGTTACTTTACTTCAGAAACAGCTCTTTTCAATTAACTCTGAAACCTCTTTCAACAGCCTTTCATAAATAGGCCAACATCAATGGCATGCTCTGAGTCGTTATGTATCTCTAATGGAAATGCACAATGGGCCACGCTCCATGCCTCCAGGGAGAACATCTTCCATTTCAGACAGATTCAATGAGAAGTTTTGCCAGCTATTCTGGGTCTCTCACTTTTTTGTCTCAGGTTTAGCTCATAGCTGATCAATGGTTGTGCTTTTTAATTACACTGTACGGTCTGTAATGATTTGTCACTCATTGAACCTGGGTGTTCTTTTTAGTCAGCACGGGGTAAAAGCAAGGAAGAAAAAATAAGGTAACATTAACCTTCTAAAAGACAAGCAGTTGCGATTAATTCATGTAACACATTATGCTATTTTGCTTGGCAGCTGTTTGCATGGAAAAAAAGGTGGAAGCAAAAGCTAGAAATCAAGAATATCTGGATTTTCAAAAGGCACGTGTGAATATTTTCCTGTTAACCTAAAATACTTAAGATTCCAACTTATGTTTTGAGGTAGCATTTTGTACTAATACTCTAACAACAATAATAAAAAGAGTTATTTGCTATGCATGTGGATTATACTGAGTACAGTCTGTGGAAACTCAGAATAAAGAGTTCACCTTTTTCCCCAAGTGGTGGACTTTTAGCAAGGCTTGCACGCAACTGGAGTGTATTAACAAAGGCTCAGTCATACCTAAAGATACCTAAACATTTTTTACACTGATTTTGCCCTACACCCTTTTGGGTAGAGTGTGAGCAGTGATAGAACATGGTTATTTTTATCTGTACTTAGCACATCTGGAAATGTGCAAAATCACATCTACATTATACAGTAGAACACAATGCAGAAATTCCGAAGTTACTGCAGACACAAGCTAGTAACTCCCCAAAATGCATGCCACTTTTCTTCAGCATGTAACATGTCCCTAACCCTTCAGAAGTGGTAAGCATTTAACAATTTTAAAAGTATAACCCTGAGGCTTCAGATTCTTATGTTATTCTCTTATTTGTTTTCTCTGAAAACAGCCTTTCAACCGCCTTTTTTTTTTTAATGTGAAAAATCATGTGCTTAATTCTTAGCTGCCTAAATGTACATAGACTAGGAATCAAAATTAGTCTTCTAACTAGCAGTAGAAAGTAATCCTAGAAAATCTCCTCCATAAAAGACATAGAAAATCCTATATTTAAGTGCATGACCTGATCATAAAATGTGTTAGATGATGCGATATACTGCCAGAACAGGTGACTAGGACTACTGATCTGTGGGCAGGAGTCCTGTGCTCCTATGAGATGCAGACCATTTTAACAAATGTTGGAGTATAGATATAGGAATCCCAGTTTCAACATTCATTTTAGAATTTTTTTCTCTTCAAAGATTCATCATTTGACAATATATTATGGATATCTTTCTGCTATGTTCTTTGCAAACATACTGTGCCTGACATATTCAAAATGAATAGCAGCTGAATGATTTCACTGCTCCTTATCTCTAATTTTCATTCTAACACTTTTCTTGTCTTTTCATTTCTAAACTCTTTCAGGTAATGACTGTCAACCATTAAGCCCAGTGCAATCCCAATTTCTGCTCGCAAATCTAACATTATGTTGTGATGGTAATGACGTTCCTAATAGGGGATAGATTAGTCTTTCAGATTTCATCTTGCAGCTGGATATACCAATGGAAACTGGAGAACTTAATATTTTACCAACTCAGAAAGCCTCAGGGTTAAGATTACAAAATACTGCTTTTAGAAACATTTGCTTGTCCATAGGAGATATGGCAGGGAAGGAATAATAATAATAATTAAATTCTAAAACTTGATTTCCAATTTCATTCTAAGGTATGGGCATTTAATTGTGATATAAATTTTAGTAGTTATATTTTATTTCAAAATTTTCTAAAGTAAACATTTTGACTTTTTATTTTTATCATTTTCCTTAGCAATCGTTTTAGTTAAAAGTGTTCTATTCTTATATTTCAATTTTCAAAGTATTTCCCAATTATTGTTAGTTCAAATAGTCATTGTTTTTTGTCATACATATATTATAACCATTTTATTTACCTGAATAGAAGATTAATTTTTTGTTTGTTTGTTTGTTTGTTTGTTTTCTGTATAGAATAAACTCCTGGCTCAAGAGATTTTGAACTCCCTTCTGCATATTATCAAGTGTAATAAATGGGACAGAAAATTCCTAATTTCTTATTATTCTTTTTCGTTCCCTTTTTACAACTTAATGATTTTTTTCCATCCGCACAGTGCATGGAATGACACACTTCTAGGAAACATGAAAAATGAGTTTAAGCTCCTTTTGACCAACTAAAGTTTACAAGTGAGGTTTTCCATTTCCTTACTTTAACTGGTGAGCTATACTGCTAGCCCAAAACATAGGGGATATAAAACTGCTACTTACCTAGCCTTTGATGCTAAACCCCACTAAAACTGTATAGTTTACAAAGTAGCTTCCTTGTACAGGCTCTTAACAAGGTCTCTGAGCATCTAAAGAAAATGACTGGTGAAAGTTTAGGGACCTATGTTTTAAGGCAGAGTTTGTGAATTGCTTACCTGGACTTGCCCACATAAATCTAACCTGTGCAGTACTTATACGTCCTTTGAGGGATTTGGATCTAAATAATTTCAATGAACTTTTAGATGTAACATAAATAACACCGCAGCTTTCACTATAATACAGCTATAGCCATTATAAATCAAATAGATCCCCCCAGGCAATGCATTTACCCCAGAGAAGTAGTCGGGCTACTGTTGCTGAAGTTCTGTTAGTCTGAACACATCAAGCTTACGGAGGGGGGGAGGTGGTGGTGGTGGGGGGGGGGTGGTATAACTAAGTGGTTTTGCATGGAAAAGTTTAAATAAGTATAATAAATAAAATAAAATAAAATAAAATAAAATAAAATAAAATAAAATAAAATAAAATAAAATAAAATAAAATAAAATAAAATAAAATAAAATAAAATAAAATAAAATAAAATAAAATAAAATAAAATAAAATAAATAAAAAAAGATTATACCCCAAACCCAGTAACATGGACCCATCATTTCACGTTTGGATAGAACACATAATACACACTCTGTTTTTAAGTCTGTAGTTGATCTTTTTTTCTTTTGTGTCCAGATTCATGATTAAATTGTAGAGTAAGATAATAATATCTTTCATCCAGATCCAAACCATCAAAGACCATAAGGAATCACACAGAACATAGGAAGAATACATTTAAACTCATACTTAATTCCTAAAGGCACACTTAAATTTTACTAATTTCTATGGAATTTATCACAGATTTAAATTAAAATCAAACACTTATTATGTGCTTTTGTGAGCCATTTTCATGAGATGGATCATTAAAATTAAGTATAGATTTTAGCCTCTAATGTTGGGAAAATAATCAGACTTCTAATTTTATCTAAGTAGCTCCAACAATATACACGGGCTTCTATTGTATTTCAACCAAACTGAATGTGAATGGTTGCTCAGTTGGGGTCCAATCTCTTTCCAATTTAGGGACTAAAGAGGAGGGGGAATATCTCATAATGGAACTCTGAGAAATTCTTGATTCCTTTCCTATTAGTACTCACTGAAATGCAAACGTTGTTCTCCATGGGAAGTTCTTTTAACTTTTAACTACAGTTCTCATAATTTTTAATGTACATATTTGTACATGTACAGGCAGCTTCCTCATTTTAATTTTACTATTTTCTCACTTAATAACACTCACAATCTGAAGTTGTCAGAATCTCCTCTTTTGGTGAAGCCTCCTAAAACATCTTTCAGAACTTTTGCTGCTTAAAGGGATGTGGACATTTGTCATGAAGACCCAGTGATAAAGCTAAGAGATTTTAGTCATGTCTCTGTAGTGATTCATACCCTCAGAAACAATCATTAAAGATTCTAAGTAGCCCAGAAAAATAAATAAATAAATAAATAAATATCAATAAATATCAAAATTCTATTACCAGAATTTTAATACTTGATGCATTTATTTTTAATCCCATCATACATATAATCTCTACAATTTACTATATTACTTTATCTGAAAAAAAAGACAAAAAAAAAAGACTGGAATCTTCTGTTAAATGTCTGAGTACAAGAGCAGACAGGGTGAGAGACAGAATATTTTCATAATGATATTTTCTATAGTTAAAGGGCATAAGTCTGTTCCATATCTATTTCTTTGCCTTTGCTTTCTTCCAATTTTTCCCACTAGCTGACTATAATCTGACAAAGTATAACTCATGTAATTTGTGTCAGAGAATGTTTTGTGAAAGTGAAGACAACATACAGGCAGTATGAAATTGTGTCTCTGGCATTATGTGCAATCAGTGTTAAAGCTTCTAGGAAGCCATTTACATGGAAGACACCAAAATAGCACTGCTATTACCTCTATGATTACTACTACCATTACTGTTACTGCTACTGCTACTGCTACTGCTAATAATGACTGTAATGAAAATACTTAAACAGAACTTTTAGGTCTTACTCTAAATGGTGGCTAAACTCTGATTATAATTCAAAACTACATTAAAGTCAATGTTTAACAAAAGAAAGAACAAGTGAAAGAATGATCTTCAAAGACCAACCAAAGAAAGACATTGTAAAAAAGATCAAAAAAATATATATTCATTAAAACCAACATTGTGTGGAATAACTAACATTAACTAACAAGCTAAGAGATATAAAAATCAGTCCTATAAAAAGTCAAGCAAAAACGTGCATCAAAATATCTTATCTATTTCAGGGTGTTGAGTTTGAGTCAACCCTTGATCTAATCAAAGATTAGATCAGGAAGGAAAACAAACAAACAAACAAACAAAAAACAACAACAAACAACAACAACAACAAAACACTGCAGCATTATGTTGCTGGTATGCCTTTCTATATACCATACAAAAAAAAATGTATTAAAAATAAAAAATGCCCTTGAAGTAGAACTGTCAGTTCTACTGTACAAACTGTGCTTTTTATGAGACCATCCAGGGTTTGGCTAGCAATGAGATTTTTTCATTGCGAAGGAGCTCACATTTAGTTAGCAACATGTCTGCATTTCCCCATATGGTTCCTTCCAAGGTGTTGTGTCATATACAATGATGTCACGTTTTGGAGGAAGAAGGAATAAAGGCCTCAAGCTGTTTTCTTCCCTTTTTAAAGCTTCACCGATTATGTGGTAGCTTTAAGCAGCCTGCTCATCTCTGGCGTGCAGTTGGTTATCTGTTCTCCTTAATTTGAGTGCATGTGTTCACAAAGCTTTAAAAGAAAAGGAACAACACTTCAATGAGTTTCAGTGTTTATCTATCCACATTTTCAGTCCAACACATTTCTACTGGCTTCAGAAGTGTGAGATTTTAAAAAGTGCAGTGTAGTACTTTACATCTCTATCAAAACTGATATATTTACATGCCTTGTAAACGTGTTGTGATTAAAGCTTTCAGCAGCATTACTTTGATTTCATTTGTGGTTTTATAATTATTGTTTTATTCTCAGGCATATTATTCTTGGAAGACCAATTTTGTAATGCAATAAGGATGTCCAGGAGCATCCTTTGTTCTCTCAGTAATTCCACTTACACATGTGAATGTATAAGCTGCACAAGTGATTTACAAAGAGTATTCCTCAAGTCTAGGAAAGTGTTCTTATGAGTCTAGGTAAAATGATCCTATATAAAAAACTTACTATCTCTTATCTCTTAACTGCATGAAGTTTAACAAGGCCAAGTGCCGGGTCCTGCACTTGGGGCGCAATAACCCCAAGCAGAGCTATAGGCTGGGAGAGGAATGGTTGGAGAGCTGCCAGGCAGAGAAGGACCTGGGAGTGATGGTGGATAGTCGGCTGAATATGAGCCAGCAGTGTGCTCAGGTGGCCAAGAAGGCCAACGGCATCCTGGCTTGTATCAGGAACAGTGTGACCAGCAGGGCTAGGGAGGTGATCGTCCCCCTGTACTCAGCTCTGGCGAGGCCGCACCTCGAGTACTGTGTTCAGTTTTGGGCCCCTCACTACAAGAAGGACATCGAGGTGCTTGAGCGGGTGCAGAGAAGGGCGATGAAGCTGGTGAGGGGCCTGGAGAACAAGTCCTACGAGGAGCGGCTGAGGGAGCTGGGCTTGTTCAGCCTGGAGAAGAGGAGGCTCAGGGGCGACCTTATCGCTCTCTATAGGTACCTCAAAGGAGGCTGTAGCGAGGTGGGGGTTGGCCTGTTCTCCCACGTGCCTGGTGACAGGACGAGGGGGAATGGGCTTAAGTTGAGCCAGGGGAGTTTTAGATTAGATGTTAGGAAGAACTTCTTCACTGAAAGGGTTGTGAGGCATTGGAACAGGCTGCCCAGGGAAGTGGTGGAGTCACCATCCCTGGAAGTCTTCAAAAGACGTTTAGATGTAGAGCTTAGGGATATGGTTTAGTGGGGACTGCTAGCGTTAGGTCAGAGGTTGGACTCGATGATCTTGAGGTCTCTTCCAACCTAGAAATTCTGTGATTCTGTGATTATCTGACCATGATTCTTTTACCTAAGTGTCCAATACAGTCTGAGAAGTGTTACTGCATTCAAGACATCTGGACCAGACTAACAAGTATGAATCAGGATTGACAAGAGGCAGGTATACTTCTGTGGCTTCATAGGATACCTCAAAACACCTAAAATGTTACTAGATACCTTTGTTTAGACAAGTGAAATCCACTCTGTGGGGATGTTTCAGCTGACTAGACTAATATCTTTTAAGTCTATTATCTTTTAAGATTCCTGGAGATGTTAAACCAGACTACTGACTTCTGGCACAGAGGGATGGCACAAGCCTGTGTCATATCTGCCAGCCCAGTAAAGATGTCTCAGATTCCCCAGGGCATCTAGATCTATTCAGCTGACCAAATGAAGGTTCCTACTTAAAGGGGAACTAAACCGTCCGTTAGACTCCTGCAACTGCAATGGCTGGGACCTGATTCACTTGCCTAACAGGCTAATCTAGTGCTACTTGAGATGTCCAAGGGTATTCTTCTTATTCAGAGAGAGCAGTTTTCCAGTAGCTCCCAACTGTGCTGGATCCCATGACTGCCTTGAGTGTCTTAAGTGTCTTAAGTACCACAGAGTATCTAAAAATGTTACTAGAGATGCCAGAACTCAGATAGCTGAATCACGTCTTAATTTCTATTGACTACTATAATGTCTATAGACAATAGCACAGACTTACAGCTACAAAACACCTACATTAAATTATCTGTGTCTAGAGATCTGCAAGTTTCCATGATTTGCTGATTCACAGTTTCTAATTTCAGAATATTATTATTTATTTAGCTAGTTAGTCAGTTTATATAACATTATATTATATTTTAAAGCAAAGCTTTTGGAGGAGTCTGGTGATGATGAAGGTGCTTCAATTTAATATTTGATAATATATTAAAAAACAAAACCAAACAACAAAATACAACAGAAAAAAAAAAAAAAAAAAAAAGTTTTGAGAGACTAATTTTGAAACCCAGCCCATTTAAGTTCTGTCATATTAAACATCTATCAACCTATGTCATGTGTCAAATGCTGTAGTTTTCTTTCTTCTGGAAAAGCTGTGCTCAGAGGCAATAGTAGAAATAAATATACTGATATGAACATGGGCAAAAAGAGGTCTGGTGGTTACAAAAAAAAAAATAGTGGTCAAGCCACCTTGTTTCTTGGGACCCCATCCTATTGTATACTCTCAGACAAGTTATTTAAATTCTTATGATTTATTTTGCCACAGTTCTGTCTGTATAATACCCTTATTCATGCAATTTAGTAAAGCTAAGATGTTGACTGTTTTGGATTAATCTTTGAAAAAGTAGAGGTCTACATTGCAATATAGATGAATATAGATGAGAAAAATGTATTGTCTGGGTTCAATACAGTTAATCGGTAAATTCTAATCAAGAAAACTGTGCTGTAAATATGCCATTTTTGTTCTGTGAATACAGAAAAATATATTTAGCTAGCTGTTTTGTAGGTAATTTTATTGCTGTAGGTAATTTTACAACAGAGATCTACAGTGTGGACAGATGAACACCATTCCCATCCTCTTCAGGTGAGTATTGTACAAGTGAGTATCTGCACCTCACTAATTACCAAAACTAATTTTTCATCATTAATTTATTACAATGGCTAGGGCTTGTTAATTTAAAGAACTGAATTTGATGTCTACACGGACATCATCACCCAGTTGTGTAAACTCTTCCACAAGGATAGGTACATGAATTCATCAGAAATACTAACTGCATAGGCTAGTTAAGTAATACTAAATTATTTGATATATTGGTGCCTAAATTATTTTGAGGTACACATGAAAAATAAGAATATATTATTTTACAAAGCTACGTATAATTTGGAATCAAAGCAAAGCAGCCCACTTAATGTTTATATTTCCTTGAAGACAGGAAACAAGATGGCCTTAAAATAATGACTATAGAACAACAATGGATTTTTATGACAAACTAGTTGAAGCAGCTGATATTGTGGAGCAATGGATTGACCACCAGCCTTAGTTTTCTGTTTTCTAGAGTTCTTTGGATTACAGAAAATTTCATGACATCATGGGGCATGTGGGACAAAAAAAATCAGGCTGAAAAGATACTCAAAACAATGTTGTTATCTCTTGTACACTCTAGACCAAATATTACCCTAAAGCAACAATGTTGAAAGGGATTGGCTGAAAAATGAACCTAGGACACTCCAATTTTTCAGCCAATTCAGGAGAAAAGTACATTAATCAAAATTTCAGGGGAAAAAAAAAAAAAAAAAAAGAAAAAAAAAAAGACAATATAGCTTTTTCAGTTAATAACTGAACTTACAAGAATATTAGAAGGTAATAATACATAAATAGAAAATGGCAGCTTCCTGCCTAATTTTGCTTACCCTTCACCCAACTCTTCCATCTTGAGATTTAGGTTTGGAAGGAGTTAGTGTTACATACAGTGATCTTTATTTGGTAAACGGTAATATTTATATCTTGAGGACACTGAAAAACAGGAAATGTTTCTTGTTTTCTGACCATTTCCAAACACAGTAATCAAAAGTTCCATGCAGCTCTGAAGATCTTGTTCTAAAGCCTGGATCTTCATAATCTAGACACACACAGTCATGTGGCGCTCCTGATAGACTCTCCCAAGAGGGACCTATTATTTTAAAATGTCCTAAAAAAGAAGTCCTTTGCAAATTTAGTACCTCATATACTTGCAGTATGACTTACTCAATGAATACACGTTAATTCATTGAATGAATGAATGCGCTTGAAAATAAGTATCTTCTCAGATGATACCTTAGACTGGCTAGTAAATATCTAAAATATTCACCTAAAGAAAACCAGGAATGTGCTAATATTTTTTGCCAATGAGCCCTGCATTAACAACCCATTGTCACAATGAAGCTTATACACTGTTGGTGATAGTCATTTTAAGTCATCCAAATATTGGGCGTTCAAACCATGCTAGAGGTTCCCTGCACAGTCAACAGGAGAAAGTTAAAGATGAAACAATTTTGAGAGCAGGAGGGCATTCCGTGGAAGGAATTCTGTTCTTTTTCTTTTTTTCTTTCTTTTTTTTTTTTCTTTTTTAATTTTCCCTCTCCTTTCTCTATCCTCTCAATTCCATCAGACCACACTTCTTCCCTTGTAATGTAATGCCTGTCTGCTTGCTACAACAGTAATATAACTAATGCTGTTATATTATACATTATATATAATATTATACAATTCCTTCTTCTGTTGACAACAGAAGGATACTAAATGACTTGATTAGATCAGACTTCCAAATTTTAGATGAATATATGTTGCTAAGGTTGTTCCTATGCTGTTATATTTCAGTTACTATTTATTAAAGGATCCTACATAGAAATGGTCAGCACTTGTGCTTAATTCTGACAGTGATTAAGATAGTATTTAAGGAAAATATTACATTTTTCCTAAAGAATCATCGTGAATTAATCATCATTCTCTGCTTATTTCTCCACTTTTCTTAGCAGCCAACCTGCAAACATTTGTGACCACTCTAAGCTCCAAACATTCAGAATATCCCTTCTCTCTCAAGTAGATGGTCTGCATATAGCCAGCATGTGTGCCTATTGGATTAACAGCATTGGTTGTATTACTGTTGTAGCAAGCAGACAGGCATTATATTACAAGGGAAGTGTGGTCTGATGGAATTGAAAGCATAGAAGAAGGGAGAGGGATTTTTTTTTTTTTTAACAAAAAAGGAGGGGGGGGGAGATTAATCTGGCCAAAGTTTAACATTTTAATAAGTCAAATAACTGTACCTTAAAACTGTTTATTTCACTCTGTTGTCTATTAAGAGATCCCAGGATTATTAGGGGAGGTGTAATCATGTGTACTGTAGATAATTATTTTAATAAGATGAACCTTACCCTCAAGTTCTGTTTGCTTGTTTGTTTGTTTGTTTGTTTGTTTTTCCCAGCTTTTTCAAAATTATGTCACAAGTAGCTTTATTTTCTGAAACTATCTGGAGATTCTGGAAGTATCCTCTTCTGAAAGCCTAAATCAAACCATGGATTGCCAGTTGAGGTTGCTTACCTCACAGCTGTTCCAACAAAAATCAAATGTACCTTAGTCATTTCTGGCAGATGTTTGTCTAATCTATTTTAAAATATCTGAAATAATGAAGACTGCTTATGCTAGAAGATTTTGTGTAACATCTAGATTTTTTTTTTTTTTCTCATGTCCACAATATGGTTCAGAAAACATATATTTTTTGACTCAAATGGAGTAATTTTCTGGTAGTTGCAGTCAAAGGAAAAGAAAAATAAACACCACAATGTGGTAATAGAACTATATTAACCATACTTTTCTGAAAAAAAAAAAAAGAAAAGCTTATTTTTCATCATCTTGTTAATATTATTAAATGATATAAAATGAACCTTGAAACAAGGAATCAAATTTGATATGAAGATTTATTTTACAGAAGACCTAGAAGAACCTAGAAGGAAGAATCTAGAGGCTCTAACTAATAATTGGAGACAAGAAAAGGTTAAGAAGTCAACATTTCATTACTGTACTGGTAACCAACAGGTCTTGGACTAGTGTGGCTTAGAGGAGTAGATGGATTGCCATCACTGATGGTAAAGAATTTAATATCATTGGCATTATATCATTGGAAGGAGTGTATCAAATAAGCAAATGGAATAGACAAAACAATGGCTTCTTTCATCTGTGTGACAGACACCAAGCTACATGTACCTGCAAGTCCTCATCTCTTTATACAAGCAGGGGCCTGAAGTAGCCATGATGCTTGAGTTAGACATATCTCCCAGTGGAAAAGCAAAATTTTCTCAGCTAAATCATGTGCACAACACCAAAGTGGTCTATATTTTATTTTATTTTATTTTATTTTATTTTATTTTATTTTATTTTATTTTATTTTATTTTACTGTTGCTTTCAATTTGATATCATATAATTGTTATATTACCGTTCATTGGCACCCACCTAGCTTTGTAACTACCTGGAGCAGAAGTGGAAATCAAACCATATGGTAGATCTGTGCTTCAGAAAGTTTAAGAGCCTACCATTTGGCTAGGAGATTTTTGGTTCCTCTTTATTCAGACTCTAACTGGAGTTCCCATAAATCCTGTGAATGGAATGAAATTTCTTTTTCATTTTAATCCCGTAAAATAAAATTGCCTTTTCTTTTTCTATTTTTTTTTTCTTCCAGAAATGAGGTAAAGTTTGAAAATATTTTTTACTCTTGGGAAGGAATGGGCAACCTCTTCTCTTAGCAAGCCCTAAATTATTCATAAAAAAAAATAAATAAATAAAAAAAAAATAAATAAATTCTACAAAATAGAAAAGATCAGCATCTAATGAATAAGAAAGTTGTCAACACTTAGGCCATCAAAAGCTCAAAGAAAGGATGCGGCACACTTTCATGGAAATGTAGATGTTAATGAAGAAACAAGGTAGGGAGTGAGAAAGAGGAACAGAGATTGTGCTTTCTGGACCTTTATTTTGTAAATATTTGTACTTGTGCAAATTTGTTAATTGAGGCAATTGATTTTTTCCTGAAAATGGTAGTAATGTCTAATTCATTAATGCCTAAAATAACATCCTTTGGGCTAAATGGGGTCATTTCATTTGTAACCTTTTAGTGATGTATTAACAATTTGGAAGCATTTCGGTGCATATCTTAAAAAGTGCCACATTAACAGGAACGGGCCTGGAGAAAGAAAGGAGAAAAAAAAAAAGTTACAAACACACATGCACGCAGGCACACACACACAATATATATGGCCTCCAGCCCCTGTCCTTCCTCTTCTGCAGCATTTTAAGGTCTGTGTTTAATATTGCCAAGCTTACTTGAGTGATAAATGCAACTGTATAAAAATTACTTATTACAAGCTGTCATGTTGCCTCACTCACATTGCAAGGCTAGAGGCACTGTACATAAAGCTAGAATCTCCACCTTGACAGCATCAGCAGTGCCGGCTTTAAAATAAAATGTTTTCAGTCATGAATAAAAAACATAATTTACCTTTTCATAATACTTCAGTTTGGAAACACTTTGGAAAGCTCATGTTACCATCAAACCTTTACCTGAGCCGTGCCAGCACCCAGTTAATTCCAAGTTGTCAATTTACTTCAGCGTTGCTTTCCATCACTTAGCCTTTGAAGAAACATTAAGCTGTTTAAATTGCCGTCCCTTTAATATTTTTTTTTAAGGTTATATTTATCCTTAGTTCTCTGGCAGTGAGTAGCTGACACAATAGGATTATCCCAAGCATTAAATTACAATTTGGGAGAGTGCCTGCTTGGTACTATTTTTTTTTTTTTCAGAACCTCCTTGACTTGCTGTGCTGTGTGTTCACACAAAATAAATAAATTAATAAAAATCCCAATTCCCATCCATTGCTTTTTTTCCCCCATTCTTTTGCATAGAGTCCAGTTACACAATTCCCTTTGAATTGCTCCTCCCTCCCAAAGAGATTCAGAGGTTTAGTTCTTTGCTGTGGTAGCTCAGCCGCCCTTTTTCTCCTGTGTTAGTACCATACTGATGCTTAAACATAAAAGCTCACTGTAAGCTGTGGATGTCAGCAAGATTGAAATTGAAAGTGAAGGTTCTGGGGAGACTGGCTGGGTAACAACTGATGCATTGTGACTGTTTTTATAGTTGGTCATGATGCATACAGTATGTGAAGTTCCCATCTGTACTGGTGTCTGCCCACCAGCCACCCTGCCACATTCGCAAAAGTGGCTCCAGCACCGAGCGCAATAGGAACAGAACTGCAGATGCCTCCCTTTAGCCCAAATTCCTTTTGACAATGTTCACATCCAGTTAGGGCCCAAAGTGCCTGTACTTGTCAGGAGGGATAAAGAGTGAGGAAAGTAGTCCCTTTTCGAAAGCAAAACAGAATTGCCAAAGGAGATATTTTTTCTTCTTCCCCCTCCTTTCCCTCCTTAGCTGCCCCCGCCACTGCAAATCTCTGTCCTCCCCCTTCCCTCCTCCACAGAAGCAGTGTCCAAAAAAAGAAAAGGAAAAAAAAAATATAGATTGGCATCTCTGATACAGGTTTACAACAATTGTCTTTTTTTCACTTGAGCAGTTGGTGGAGAAAATTATTGCAGTTGTGAGAGGGGGAGGGAAGGAAGATTTTGGATTTTGCAGTTCTGACTAAAACAGCTTGCAGAAGATGCACTATGCTCATGAGCTCTGGGACTCAGCTACTTGGGGATTCGTGGTTCTTAGTGGGTTGCCAAGAATGGGTGCATGTTTTCTGTGCTATTTGAAGATATTTGAATTCCACCTATACAGATATCATTTCTCCAGAAGCAAAATAAATTTACCTTTTTAGTCCTTTTTTAGTCCTTTTTTTTTTTTCCCATTTGTCTCTGGCATTTAATATATTGATACATCATTTTGAGAATAGAGGCAAGGCCACTGTTCTCATGACACAGGGTAGGAACTCAAAAGCTTTCTGGTTCTTCAGCTTGCTTTCACCACAGGTCTGTGCCTCATTTTCCATATCTATAAAGTAGCAGATGCAAACTGATATCATTAGAGGATGCCAAAGGTGGATTCCCGATCCTCTGTTGGGAGGTGTTCTGGTATCTGATGCATTAGATAGCAAAGCAGATAAGCCAACACATAGAAATTAATGTTTGTAATCAAGCTGAAGCTGACATTTATAACATTGATGCTGTACTCATCCTGCAAACTCCCTTCATCCTAACCTTTACCTGAGGATCCCATTCCTTTTATCTGAGGATACCTGATATAAAAGGAACTCCATCCACTAATTCCAGATGACTTGTGTAGATCTTTTCCAACCTAATTTTTTCCAGAAGCAAGATCCTCAGGAAGATGCTTACTTCTGTAGAGCACTTGATCCTGAAGAAATATATTTAAAGTGTTTTTTATGATCACAAGGACTGAAAAACATTTGAAAAAGCTAGCTTTTAATCTAGTATCTGAATAGTTAATATTAAAAAATAAAATATATAAAATAAAATAAATAAAATAAAAGACCTACAGTGGAAATACAAATGTATCTGACATGCTGTCCAATTATGTCATCTTATCTTTTAAAAGTAATTCAATAAGAATTAAGAAATGAGTAAATGTAGACCCCTTTTTGAATTATCCATGTATTATCCATGTATGCCTAAGAACATTAGTAGATTTGGATTGTTTTCCATGGGCTTCTCTTTCTTTTTGTTTTTTTTTGAGCGGATATGGAAATTGGGTGGAATTTAGATATCCAAATGTCTTAAATGTTTCCACACTGCAGAACAAGTGTTCTCAGGTCTGGCAGGCATAATCATTAAACTAGCTGACTTGAGATTAAAATAGAAACAAAGTCAAGGTCACCCTGGTTTAGATTTTGGATTACAAACAAACAAACAAAAAAACTGTATAGGAATTTTGGGTTGAATTGAAGTTGGTTGGCTGAAGCAATAACTTCCATGTTATTTTATCTCATATTGAGAGTATCTATGCTGTAACCTCTGGAATCTCTAGCATATGAGACATCTAAGCACATCTTTATGGACAGTGCATGGTCTGAAAAAGTGGTTGAAGCTCTGATGTACTCAAGTAGGTTCAGGTAGACTTTCTTTCTCTACTGGTTCCTGAGAACTCAGCTGTCCTTTCCTGGTTCCTTGCAGCACTGCAGAAGGCAGCTGAGGGATTACCTCTGGGCAGTTGACATACTGTAGTGAGTAATTGCAAACCTGGAAAACAGCCAGAAAGAACAACAAAAAAAAATAATGGCAGAAGTTTCCTTTTTCCCTCTATAACCTCTCCCCAGTGCCCCTGAAACAAACAAATAAATAAATAAATAAACAAACCATCTTTAAGATCTGGGAAACAACTATGAAGAAACTGGTTTCCCAATGAGTCTTGGAACCCTGCACTTTGTTCATGGAATAGCTGAACGTGATTTTACTACATATTCTTCTCTCCAACTCACATTTGATCTGGCCCATCTAGCCATTTCATAGTCTCAAAGAGGAAACACAGAAGTTCAGGGAGTTCAGCAACCTGCAATAGTATCCATGCTTCATGACTTTCTGAATCCATTTATAGTCACAACATCTACAAGGAGGTTCTGCACAGACTTTTATTCTACTTTTCAGAGCAGCCATCTGATGGGGGTGAGCACTGCAAATTTATCATATGGGATTTGATGGGAGTGTAGAATGAACTATGTATCAATTGAGATGGGAAGGAAAGGAAAGGAAAGGAAAGGAAAGGAAAGGAAAGGAAAGGAAAGGAAAGGAAAGGAAAGGAAAGGAAAGGAAAGGAAAGGAAAGGAAAGGAAAGGAAAGGAAAGGAAAGGAAAGGAAAGGAAAGGAAAGGAAAGGAAAGGAAAGGAAAGGAAAGGAAAGGAAAGGAAAGGGATTTATGTAATTTCCTTCAGTCTTAACCATTAGCAAATAACAGTTTGCAAAGTTTAATAATGTGTTCAAGCATACCTTTTTTATTATTTTTTATTATTTTTATTATTTTTTATTACTTTTTATTAATTTATTTATTTTGAGAAGGTACAAAAAAACAGTGCAGGCAAAGTCATGCCACCCTCAAAACTAACACCAAATATGTTTCCCTCATTGGGAGAGCACTGATTACAATACTGAGACATTTTGGAATTCTATTACATGGAGTTAGTGGTATGGGCAGCTGAAATTATTTTAAGCCTCTCTAAAGCAATTCACTGGCACTTGGATGAGCTTCAATTAACAGCCTTACCTCTTTCTCTGCAGTTCTTTGAAAGGGAGGATTAATGGTAAACGATACCAGAGATGGTCACAGTGGCATTTCTCTGAGGTTTTATAGACACCATTAATTTCCAAAAAGATAACTACTCAAGGCCACTCCACTGTTCCTTATACATAAATAGAATTTCTGAGAGATGATCTTCAAGCTAGAGATATACTAAATAATTGTTACTGAGACACCTTCTACGCATAGTGCAGAGAGACAGGAACCTTGGGATGGTAACAGAGGTGGAGGATATAATAATAAATATAATAATAATAACAGAACATCAGTTTTCTGGAGCATCTGTTATCCATCACTGTTCATTTTATGAGTTTCTGGATGAAGAACTTGGGGTGTATTCCATGACATGATGTCCTTAATTGAGAATTGAAAAAATATTAATGTCCTAATTAGATTTTGAATTTGATTGATGAGCACCACTGCCTGCACAAGGAGTGAGAAATGAACTGAAATGCCCATTTGGAGCCAGACATCCACACCTAAATCCTCCTGCCCCCCAAAAGTGAGAGGGTACACCCAAATTGCATACTAGGGTGCTCTGATCCATCTCCAGAGCAGGAAGTTGTCTGGGACAGTGCTTTATGGCTTGGGCTAAAAACAAGTCAGTGGCCATTATGTAATAAGCTTGCCAATGAAAAAAAAAAAAAAAAAAAGGAAAAATTATGGAAAAAAGGGGGAGGTGCAGAGAAAGATTTTAATTTCTTTATAAGATCCAGGCTTACATGACCAGACCTCACTTAACCAGTGGCCTGAAGTTTTCCAGAACCTTTACCAGAAATCAAGAGTGAAATTTCATGCAGAGAATATGCAAAAGTTCTTGTTCCATCACACAACCAACTGGTGCATTGTTTCTTTAAATTTTACTGGGAAAATTTAGGAGAATTAGAAGCTGATAACTACCAGGGAATTTTAGGAGGAAGGAAAATGAAAACCGTGTTTGCACAGGTTTGTGCAGTTGGAAATAGCTGAGTTTCACATGCCTCTGGCTCTTACATTGAATTCCAACTATTGCAGTTTGCTACTTTGTCTTTTAGATTAAGAATAGATATAGGAACTTTTCCACTGACTGCACAAAACGAAAATACAAATCCTCCTTATGACACAGTCTCATTTTTTACCCTTTCCTAACTTTTCCTGGTGACACTCCATTGCTTTGGTGTGCTTGTTTAGGGAAGATTCCTCTGCTTGCTTGTTAAAGCAGAGCTGGGATTGTATGTGACACAAGAGCAGAAAAGGGCAGAAAAAATGAAATGTGTGAACTTGCCTTCCAGTCCTGACCTGGAGGGACTATCTGTACAGTGAAAATAACCACACACAAACTGTTCATTCATCTTCTGTGTTCACTGTACAAAGACTGTCATCAGGAGTGCCAGCCCATAGCAGCTGTGTGATGTGCCATTTATTTGTTAGGAATTGAGTCTAGCAAGTCATTTTATGTAGTCCAGGTCTTCAAACAATGTTTGTTGAAAACATAGTTCAGCATCTATATCCTGGGTCAAATTTAAGCCCACAACCTATGGTAAAGCACTTTTTATCTCATTGCTTATCCCCTTGAAGTCAAACAAGGCTCTTACAAGTCCTTTTGGTACACTCTGTTTTTAGAACTATATTCTATTCTTATTCTGGATGAATCTAGGCACATTCTGTGCCTTTAATATGAGTCTATTAATAATCAGATTTGTCACACTGCAGCATCTTTTGGATCAAGGTGAGAAGTATGAGCTTTTCCATGGACTGCCCAAAAGGAAAGTAGATCCTTCTTAGGACACAATCCTTTCTTCACTTTTCTTAATTTTTTGATATAAAAACAAACAATCAAACAAAACAACTTGTGAGAGATCTTTCTTTTTTTAGCCATGTCTTTCTTTTCAAACTTCTTAAATTGCCTGTATCAGATGACAGCAGGTATCAGCTGTTTCAGATGAAGCCCATTTCTCACATGAAAATGAAGACTCAGAGCATAAAGTTGAAGATTTTTTGAACTGTTTATCCTCTTTCCTCTTTCTCTTCTCATAAAAGTTAATGAGAAATACATCAGTTATTTGTGTACAGTCATCTTTATATTATTTCTGTCCTGTATCACACAGCACCATTGCCCACTGTACATGAAGTAAGATGACCCAGTCTACAGATGACTAATGCTGATTGTTTGAAAAACAGTTTCATTATAGTCTGGCAATTATTATTATTATTATTATTATTATTATTATTATTATTATTATTATTATTATTATTATTTCATTCTCAGTTCTTTATATTTTTTTTCCAAACATGAAAGTAATGAACTGGAACATACTTTACAATATTTTTGTTCTTCAAAAATTCAGAGATGTTGGAACTATTAATTAAATTGTTTAAAACCCATTCCTGTGAGAGATACCTTTTTCTTGCTGCCAGATAATGTACATTTCTTCATCTTGGAACAGGAAAGGCAAAAAAAAAAAAAAAAAAAAAAAAAAAAAAAAAAAAGACTCGTCACAAACTTGTGTTGTTTTCATATTCCTGGGTGGTGTATAAAGTTCTGTGAATATAAAAGAATTTTTCTACCTTTGCTAGATCTGCACTTGTTCTTGTGCAAGAAATAAATGACATTCACTGGTAGAATCTCCATAGTCTCAATGCTGTTCGCTTCAATATGACAGCATGACTGAAGACAGGGAAGATGCACAATGATTTTGTTGTTGTTTTTCTAATGAACTTTTAATGCATTTAAATTCTTAAAGTTGCTGGAGCCCATTTTAGTATAAGAATGTAAGATTTGACATATCTAACTAATTCCCATCTGATCATCTCTGACCATGACTAAAGGTGAATATCTTAAGAACAGCATAAAAATGGGTTTCACACATAGTAAGAACAATGTGCTCTACCCGGTCTCCAATTAATTTTGGCTTTGGGCTGAACCAGGTTTGTAACTTTATATTAATAACTCTCCATGATTTTTTTTTCCTCCAGGAACTTCTTCAGTCAACCACTGTAAGCTTTGAGGATCCAAAACACCCTACTGGAAAAAAAAAAAAAAAAAAAAAAAAAAAAAGGATATATATTTATATATTTATATTTATAGGCACTATTCATTTATATTCTGTGTGAAAAATCACCTCTGGTAGTAAAGTTCTGCTGGCAAATTATGCCACAAGTGGTTGGGAGCACTTCTGTGTATACATAGGGAAATATATGTATATTTGTATATGTGTATATATATGTATATTTTATATGTATATGTATATTGTATATTGCATATTGCATATTGCTTATGTATATGTATATGTATATTTTACCACTGACCCACCAACCAACGTTCTGCAAGACTGTTCTGCAAATAAATAAATAAATAAATAAATAAACAAAATGATTTAGTCATTCTGGGTACCCCTACTTGTTCTTCATGCACGAATTTCTGCTTTATATAGCTTTGTCTCAAGACCACCCAAACCATGGATATAACAGAGAATGACTCCTTCACGAAGAAAACAAACAAACAAAACAAGAACAACAAAACAACAGGGAGACTTTGGTGTTATCAGGTGTGTGACTCCAAACTTGTGTCATGCAATGGGGGTCTTTCTTTTGACTTCAGATGGTCTTGAATAGGCTGTATATGCCAAATCCTAAAAGGGATTTGGGGTCAACCTGTTCAGCATCAGAACACCTTAAAGTCAGTTTTTGCAGAATTCATCTTGCAGACAGAAGCGCAGAGGTGCCTACATTCCCTGCAGGGCAACAGCTAATTCTGCTTAACTTCAAAAAAACTTGGGAAAAGTTGAGTGCCTTAAGCAGGTGCCCACTTAGTGGTAAAATGGCTGAGCCAGCTCATTGCAAAGGCTGAGGGAAGTGGCTGTACTGAAACACATTCCATGCCTTGGTTTTGGAGAATTCTGAGAAATAGGTATCCAAGGTAAGAAACTTTATTTTGGGCTTACATCTCTAAATCAAACCTTTGGGCATGGATAGTGAGAGTTGTGCTTCCACACCTGCCAGAAAAGGAGCTGCCAACACTCATCTTTTACATAATAGGCCCGTGGTTACTGCTTTGTCCTGGGAAGCTCAGCAACTGAAGATTTAGCCTGAGAAAGATTTAAGCTAGTTCTTCCCATACCCTGCAGTGTGTTTTAACCAGGTATATCTAATCCATTCACTGTGGATAGAAGGAAACACTACCCTTTTCGCCAACAACAGGCCATGGGCAACCACTTACACAATCACAAAGAAAGCAGGTCTGAAAAATGCATCTTGTGGTTTATTGGTTATGAGTCTTAGCCAGAAGATGAAGATCACACTTTCTGGTCTCTGCTTCTCCAAACTGCTTGATATAGCCAGTATTTAACAACTGTTCTGTAGATGGCTAAAATAATCCAAGTTGTTCTTTGTTAACTTGGATCCTGCCTGAGGAAAAGAGAGGGAATCAGCTCAGAGGGAGAAATATATTTTCTAAAAGACCCGTGGTGACATATCACTACTAGGAAAACCAAATGCACAGAGAAATAATGTCATCAAGGTGGCTTCTAATCTGTCAGAAGAATTTTCTCCTCCTATGGCAGAATGAAGAGGGTTTGTGCACTGCTTACAGCAGCAAAATAAATACAACAGAACACAGACATTACCAGTAGACAGGTCATGTGGATATGAATCTCAATTCTTTGCACCAGAGAGGCTAAATGTGAAAAGAAACAATCAAACATCTATATACAGTCAGACCAGACACAAATACACGTATTAGGGATAAATTTCTTATATTTTACTTTTAAATGCAGTACTGACTTTGGTCCTCATTTTGAATAACTTCATTAAAATAAAAGCTTGATTAGTGGTTAACTAAATGAGCAGGATCCATTCCTGAAGCAAGGAATCTTAAAAATAAATAAATAAATAAATAAATAAATAAAAAGCAGTCAGTGACAAAGCTTGCATGAGAAAACACATATGACAAAAGAAGGTGTATCTGCACAGGTGGCAGGTCTAGCATTTCTTAGCTTCAGAGTGCTTCACTTCAATGACTTTTTTAATGCTCTTTTAATGTCTGTATTCAAGGATGGATGGGCACTTATGCTTGTGCATGTGGAATGGAACAGAAAAGGCATAAATCAGTTTCTTTTCCCTTGTTGATCATAAAAACCTCTGTAAACACAGAGTAGTATTGTAAAGGCTCACAATTTGATTTCCAGAAATACTAAGGGACATATTTCCAATGACAATTTTCCACTGATACTCAGAGAGAGCTGTTAACTGTAGCTATGGAAAATATCATGTGATAATTTCCAAAGTTAGTAAAGATTTGTGTGTTTAGAATATGACATAAAGTTTGTGATACATAGGCATAAATTTATTACCTTCCCCAGTTCCAGTCTTCCTGCAGTAAACATACATTGCAAAAACTGTGCATGGTTTATTATTATTATTATTGTTGTTGTTGTTTTTATTATTTGCTTTAGTTCCCCTTGAACTTTTCTAGAAAGACAGCTGAAAGAAAAAAAAAAAAAAAGCCAATCCCTCACTCTGAACTTTTGCTTTATATATATATACATATGTATACGTATATACATATATAAATAACAACTAGATTGAATATAAGAGAAAAAAGGACAAATATTTTCAGTTCAGTCAGAAATAGAATAAAACCAGAAGGCTGAAAAAAGTTGGACATGGAAGTAATTTATTTTGTTATAAAGAGATGCAGGAAAGAGTATCACAATGGCCTTTTTAAAATTAAATATGGGCTTTGTAATGAAGTCATTGACACAACACTTATGAACACTTCTAAAATTAAAAGGAATATAATAACATTTCAAACTCACTTCTATTTTCATATCACCTAGGCCCATATTCACAACTGTGTCTCCCCAGGGCCTACTGGAGCTAAACACAAGTGCAGTAGTGGAACAAAAAAGAATAGAGAATATATTTCAATGTTCAGTACACTAGGCCAGATTTACAAATTCACATGTTGTTTTTTATATGTTTTTATATGTGGTTGCCAATTTCAAGGGGATTTTGTTAGAAATCTGTTGGAAAAAAAATTTTAAAAAAGTATTTATGTTTGATTAGGCTGTCACCAGATAATTTAAATCAATTTAAAAGGTCTGTTTGTTTGAAATTGACACAGCATTACCACAGAGATTGTTACAAGATTCTATTTATAACAACCTGAAAATTTTAACCTTCGTTTTGTAATAGAAAGATGAATTTGGCATTAGCTGCTATTATTTCTATTAAAAATGTCAGCATATTACTTTTAATGATCAGTAACAAATAATTATGTCACAAATTAATTTGATGACAAAAATCTAAAGTTGTATATTTAAACCAACCCAAATTTTCTATGCCTTAAGATATTTTGCCAGTGTATGCATGTTGTTTAGTACAGTGGGGTAAAAAATAGCTAAATAGAAGCAGCAGAAAAAAACGTGTATAGAGTATTAAAATAGACACAGAATAATATATATATATATATTTTAGCTGATGCAGCTGTTCCTTTGGGGAGAGAGAATTGTTCATTCTTTATCAGATAAAGTATTTTTTCATCAGTATGGATGTGTCTTTGCTAATAAGGCTTGTCAATATATAACTACTGTAATTAAAGTAATGGTAGACAGAGCCCCAATCCCAATGAGAGAAGGAAGGCAGCTGAAAAGGAATTTAAGCACCTGAAGACATTCTTAATAGATGCTTCTGGGGGGAGAATTGGCTCTCCTTAGTCTCCTTGTTCTCGACTATGTAGAACAAAGACTTTTCGATGTAGTCATAGATATTGTATAGAAACAGTCTCCAACTCACAAAACTCAGTATAGTGAAGGTCAGCAGCAAATTACCTTGACCAAAACTAATTCTTTTGCCTTCATTCTGTATAGGCATTCCCACCCCCAAAGAAACTTTAAAACACCTTTTAATTATTTTGCCATCAGTTTATGTGTCAAGTATTTCTAAGAGGCAGAGAAGCCACTTCTATTCAGTCTGAGAAAGAACAGGAAAATGTTGTTGAAAAGAATACAATGGGATGAGCAAATTGTCCATGGTTGGATTTGTGTGTGCTTGTGTATGTGAGAGGATATGCATGCAAAAATGGGAATCGCTGCCTCCTGCAATGCTGAATATTCCAGCCTGTCAGCCAGACTTGGTGCTGCTGTTGCATCACCCGGACTGGGCTGTGAGCACATGCTGGTCCTACAAATTATGCAGTAGCACGTCTCTTTGGCAGTACAATGCAGAAGGGTCAGATTTCCTTTGGTTATGTCATATGCTCATGGGGATTTAGTAGCAACAGAGAAATGGAGCTGGTGTATTCTTAGTACTAGCAGGACAGGTGACACAGACACTAAAACACTGTTATTTCTGTCACTAGCTGGCACTGTGGGTGACGTGGGTGACAGATACAACCGAGGCCAAGAATTTGGACTTCAGAAGTTTTCTATTGGGCTTCAGAGAAATTAGTGACACTGAAATTAATGTTTAAATAACATAAGTAACAAAGACACTTGTAAAATACCTTTTTTTTTTTTTTTTCTCTCCTTTTTTTTTTTTTCCCCTTTGGGAAATTATGCTACAAGAGCAATCTTGTTCATATTCTGTAGGGAATTTGTTTGCAAAGGGAAAGATAGTTGTGTGAGTGCATGTCTGTAAAATGGTTTCATATGGGCACAGAGAGTAGAGATGTGGGCTTGCATCATGCTTTTCCTTTGTGACAATATGAAATGATGAATTATTTTGTCTACATGCAAACAGGACAAATATTTCCTTCCTGTATTATTCAGTCTCTATTTATACTCTCAGGTTTGACATTCAGCATTTACCCCTTTGAATTTTTGGATTTGCTTGTCATCCACTGTTTGTATTCAGGACCTATATGTAAGAAAAATCATTCATCTGTTTGCATTATCACTGTGGGAATTCATCTCATGGTTGAGAACTTTGGGCTGGAGTTTTGTATTTTTAGAGCTGATTACTTACTAGACCTTTACTTATTTTGGATTTGCCTTTTACAAGGCCATAGATTATTTATTAAGAAGAAATTCTTTACTCAGAGGATGGTGAGGCACTTGAACAGGTTGCTCAGAGAAGCTGTGGATGCCCCATCCCTGGAGGCATTTAGGGCCAAGCTAAGGCATTTAGGGCTTTGTGTAGACTGGTCCAGTGGGAGGTGTCCCTGCCTATGGCAGGAGGCTGGAACAAGATGATCTTTAAAAACCATTCTGTGATTCTGTCAAGAATTAAATGCACACAGGAGACCATCTTGATTTTGGTAAGAGTCCTCTAGTCTTCCTCTTCTTCAGATCATAGCTGAAATCCCTGCACCATGGGTTTGCCCCTGGGGAGTAGAAAGTCACACTGTGTATTGGCAGGGTACCTGGTCAGAGAGGAGTGCTGGCAGCTTGTCTGGTAGGTCCAGGCAGAAAGGACATCTGCCTGCAAGGCAGCCCAGCTCCTACCTCTGCCCGTTCGCCCTCCAGAGAATAGTGCTTGTTATCTTTCTGCTTCTGGATATGAAGCAGTAAAAAGCATAACTTAAACATTAAAAAATTTGGAAGAAATATTCTTTAAGAAAACATAGGGACACTAGTAGTTTGAGTAGAGGACAGATAGTCATGCTCAGATCTGCTCTGAAATCACAGCATACTTTCACAGCCCATCTTGCTTCTGTGAAACTTTCCCTATTTAATGTTCTTGTGCTTTTAAATTCAACCTTAAGGGTGTGAATCTTCATGTCTGATTTTAGGTCTCTGCTGTATAGTGATCCCACTTGAGATAGTCATTTGGACTCCCTTTGCACTCAAAGGAAAGCAACTGATATTTGAGAGTCTGGTTCCACCCATCCTAAAGTATAATCCAAATCAGATCAAATCAGATACGTTTTAAAAGTCCCTGGTTTTATTTTGTTGGCAGTTACCTACATGTTGTCATGTAGTGCAAGGCACACAGGTTGACCTCGGGCTTTCTCTACAAAAGCATGTTGATCATGTGTCTCACCTGACAGCTTCGTGTCTTGGATATATTAGGACATTTTGACAGTAATAAACACCCAAGTGTTGGAAAAAAAAAAAGATGAAACCCTTTGTAAAGCCTAGTAAGTTACTTAGCTAGCTAAATGTAGGTATCTAAATATCTTTCTACTTATCTTTTTCCTTTGATTGTGTTGACTGGGGTTCATATCAGTAGCCAAAGCATAAATTTCTGATGCCGTTTGAAAAGCCCTTGGCTATCCCGCTTGATATAAGTCCAGATATAAGTCCTGTGTTATATCTGCCAGCAGATTTCTTGGATACCATAGGCAGTCACAGATGATCCTAAACATATATATTTAGGTAACTGAATCAAAGTATTATGTTCAGACACCTAGATCTGAAGCCAATCAGTTAGGAGAGAAAGAATGAAAGAATCAGTTAGGAGAAAAGAATGTCATTCTATTTTCTTGGTCTACATTGTGATGGTGCTGATGATAAATGTAAGACTCATAAATTCAAATACACTGACTTAAGACTCTGGACCACCATGACTGGTTTGAGAATTTGACTTTATTTTATTTTATTTTATTTTATTTTATTTTACTTTATTTTATTTTATTAAAATTCTTCAGGGTGATGTTAGGTCAAGATTTCAAACTTCTCAAAACCCACAAAGGTTAAAAAACTATGTTTCCTGAAGGAGATGGATTTGTTTGATTTTTTCAATAGAAAACTCAAGGTTTACCAGAAAAACTATTGAGAAAGCCAGTCATGAAAAAAGGGTTACATGTTATTAGGTACTGGTGAACAAAATTTTATGACTTCTGGTGCCTTTAAGAGCTTTCTATCAGATGTTAAACCTCAAATCCCTCATCCCTTGGCAGGTAAGACAGCTGAGAGTCCATATCCACAAAAACAAAGCAAAACAAAGCAAAACAAAGCAAAACAAATTCAAGACAACAAAAAGAAAACACTCCCAGCACAACTGTTTGTAAAGTAAAACTTCTTGAATTTTCCCTAGTAATTTGTCTTTCAGAATGGAAGAAACTAACAAACAAACAAGCAAATGAAAAACAACAACAACAAAAAGATGGGATTTGGGATTTTACAAAGAATTTATTACCTGATAAAATTCATTTCAGATTTCCCCTCAGGTGTTAGTTAGACATTTTAGTGAGTCAGAAGTTTTCTGCGGAAGATTTACATTATTGTGGAAATGCAAAAGACCAGACCCTGACCTTTAAGCACTGAACAGATCAACTTTGAATACTGATCTGTCTGTTACTGACACAAGGCCCTGAAACACACACCTTTTTTTTTTTTTTTTTTTTTTTTTTTTTTTTTTTTTTTCCAGACACAGTCTGCAAACTTTGGAAATCGATAACAACATATATTTAAAAACAAAACAACAAAACCACACACACCTGTCATGAACTACAAATCTTTAAAATAAAATTGCAATGAAGGTATACTTTTAAGGGGGTGTGAAGAAAGGAATGGAACAGAATAAATAGTGCCTGAAGTAAATCTGCTGTCTGGAGTATAGCTTTTCTAACTGCCTCCAGTCAACAGATACAACTCCAAAGGAAGATTCAAAAATGAAGTGCAATATAAGAGCTTTGAGCCAGCTACGAAAGGGCTTCTTTCCCTTCAGTGTTTAAATATGGAGCCAAAGACATATCATTTTGATTTTGGCACCTCAGAATACTCCAACTTACATCTTTTGGACTCTTTGGACTTAGGTGTCTAGGTGGATTCAGCTTATATGAGTTTACAGTCTGTAGCGCAAATCTCTATATTCATGTTCATCGTCTAAAAGAAATCATAACAAAAAGTGGTTAGAAATAAACATTTTCAGGGAATTGGTTAACCAGATTAATAACTTCTCCTTTAGTTCAAATAAATTGTAAAACACACTTCTTATAGGTGCTTGTCTTTAGGAAGATGAATACTTCAGTTAGGTGCTGAAGAGATGTCCCTATACCTCTGCTTACTCACAGCTCTCCACAGGTCAGAATGTAACTAAAGGATTTAGTGCAATAGGAACTAGGAGAATCCCTCATCCTGTTCTTAGAATTTCCCAGCCTGAATTTAGTGTAAACTTTTTTCTGAAGCCTCAGTGTTTTATGCTCAGTGGCTTGACATGCATTCCAGGTCTCTTGGTTTTTCCACATCCCTGATGAAGGTACTTGGATGCCCTTTTCAGGTTCTAGCCAGAACAGTGTTATGATATAGACATTGCAATGCTTTCCAGCAGTGGAGCTGGATGCGAAGAAAACATGTTTCCATGGCCTGAGGTATAAGCTCAATTATTTTATTTTTACTGCACCCAATTTTCACAGTTGTTTCTTTCATAATCTGTGATTACCTGATAATATTTTCAAATTAGTGAAATATTATGGTTGAAAAACATCTAGACTATCAAATCAGAATAATGAGTGTAGGCCTACAAAATTCTGCTTTACTTAAAAACAAGTAGATTTAAAAGACAGTATGACTCCAGCTCTCTGATACTTCAATATCCTTCAGTATCTTCCGACACAACTGACAAACAAGGTATGAAGCTACAAAACTGAAGAGAGGTAGTCATACTAAATCTCAGAGTAAAGTTGAGATTAAATCTAAAACTTTTAAGCAACTTCTGCCTCAGTCCAGTTTGAATGTCTTTAAATGTTGGGCTACTAATAAGAATTTCCCTTACAGGTAATTAAGAAAATGTAGCTATAGAAAGAATCTGCAGAATTTTCTATGTTCTCATGAAATCTTTCAGAACTTCTTCAGCTTAGCTTAGGAAAAAATGAAGAATTTTGCAGTAGAGGAAGGTGGAAAGGAAGTAAGGAGTTTCCGTATTCCAAAATCTTTTTTTTTTTTTTTTTTTTTTTTTCTCCAAGAAACTGTTTTCTCAAGCCAGGTTAACCAATCTGTAGCCATAGCCTGTCTGTTTATCTTGGATGCTGTATGGTTTTACTGTAGCAGTCCTGTCCAGTTTTTCAGCTGACACTCAAAACTGTCTAATCAGAGAATAATTCAGTCAGTATAACTCCAGAGGAGTTTTATCTTCTTTCTCCTTTTTCTTTCTTTTGTTTAGGTTTCCAATTAATGTGTTCTATTTTTATACTTCTTTTTTTTTTTTTTTTTTTTTTACTTTTTTTTTTTTTCTTTCTTTTGTACTTGCTGGTGGCTTTTTTTCATTAACCTAGATCCAGACTATAGGAGGAACATACTGAAAAAACATGACTGGAATAATCTTGTAGGAGATCCAACTTGTCATGGTAAACCTGATTCCTGAGGAAAGAAATCTCAGATGACCATTGCCAGTTTCTACCTGTTGACATTAGGAAAAAACTTCATAGATTGCTGCCTTGAAAAGAAACTGAATGATTATGGTAAACTATACGTTCTCCTAGAAATTAAGCCACCATTCATTCTCCTGAAATCAAGAAAAAGAGGTTTCTGGTTCCAAGCAATGCAAAAAACAGCTGGTTTGGCACTGCTTCTGGAATATTGGCAACCCTATTCTACAGGCTGTTTGCACCTACCATCAATAAAAGACTAAGTGAAACTGCAAGCCATCTGTCTCTGGTGTGACTCTGAAACCTGCAGAACATCTCCCTGGTGATGGTAACCATTAGTCATCCCCTTAGTCCTTGGGGGAGATGCTCCATCTGGGTGCAAGGTGCAAATTTTCTCTAGTCATACTGGTAGATTTCACAGAAGTTGTAAACACCAATATTTTACTGTAAAAGATATTTTAAAACCTTGGAAGGAGGAGATAATCTTGGAAATTTCTCTTTAACCAGTTTCCTCGAGTGCTGAAACATGTTCTAGTGTGTCTTCTATTCACAAATGAAAACTGCATTCAATAAATCAGAAAGTTCTCAATATAAATTTGTCTATCATTTTCTTTTATATCTGCCTTCTGGGAAAGCACCAGACTTAAAACAATTGTTTGGGCTCCCATGGAAGAATATGGCTTCACAGGAGCCAGGACACTAACATTTTTTAACAGGTGTGGAAAGGATACCACCAGACTACAGAGTAGCTGCTGCTTGGGATTTTGTTCTTGTTTATTTTATTTTATTTTATTTTATTTTATTTTATTTTATTTTATTTTATTTTATTTTATTTATTGTTATTTTTACTGAAGTAATTGTGTCAACATTTTCTACAGACCGAACATCTGAAAAAATTTCTTCTTTAAAGCTCTGGCACCAGTTGGTGGTGGAAACTTGGATCTTTTTCCCCCCTCTGTGCCACAAACCTGCAGATGCCAGATCTGGCATTTGCATCCATGACAAGTATGCTGCCTTGCCAGCTTGTTTCACTGAAATTGGCTCCTGCTGGGAGGATCTGCTCACAGACTTGTTATGCTGGCACCTGACCATTTTTGGGTACTATCTTTAACAGGGCACATCTGTTGTAGGCACACATACTCTTTAGCTGGCTCAAAGTACCACGTGATAGACTGTCCTATTTTATGGAATTTATCCAGCCTTGACACACTCTTGGGTACACAGCTCAGCAATTCTACAGTCTTGGTTACACTTGACAGCCCAGGCTGACATTAGCAATCTTGTCTCACTTCCCTCCCTTTCATGAGGAGTAATCACAGTTGCCTTCCTCATCCGTATGGCTAAAACACAAGGCTAAGTCATATGGTTGTCGAGTCTGAGACATATTGGGTCTGTTTGACAACTCCTTTTTTCAAGGCTCTCTAAATAGTGCGGAAAATTCCACTGCAATTAATTTTGAAAATGTTAAGTGTTTATTAACTGTGAAAGCTCTGAAAGGAAAGCAAAAATAAATGGTTGTCAGGATTCCCTTTATTTAAACTACTATAATTTGTTTCCTTAAAAATGGAAAGAAGATCAATGGCTGGAGAAAGAGCCTGGGAGATCCTTTAATTTCACCCTTGTATCTGATTTCTATTATGGGAGTTTGGGAAGTTAGACCCAGTTATATTCATTATTCTTTGGCAAGAAGTCTTGAAAAGTATTATTGATGTTAAAAATAATGCTGCTTCTTCAGCAAGAATCAGAGTATTCAGCTCTAGAGGAGAGCAATTAGCTGATGATATATTTCGCTAAGGCTAAGGACAAGAGAAAAGATAAGGGAACCTGGGTCCGCTAGTACCACAACAGGGTACTGAAGAAATTTCTTGTACTATGAAAGACGCCCAGGCAGGCAGCTATGTAAACCATCAACTATGTTTATGCTCCATCCAGATCACGACTCCTGATCATGCCATGCAAACACATACAGAAAATTTCAGTAGTTATTAATTATGTAAACTCAGAAAGGAAAGAAGAAACAAATGTATGTCAGGAATCTCTTAATCTAACTGAAATGCTTCCAATTAAAAATAAATATGTAAATGAATAAATAAAAAGAAACAAAATTTGCTTTAATGGTGTTTGAAAATTGCATATAGTTGTTTTACCAGACAGGCATCAAAGGTAGCAAAATACATTTTCTATGTATACAAATACAAAATCACATACATGTTTATACACATAAACATACTGATATCTGTGCCAACATCAATTTACTGTGAAACTGCATATTCATGTGTCTGGTCATCAGATTTATCCATATGTTTATGGATATAAATATATAACTATTTAGGTGGTGATGCAACAGGATAAATTGAAAAGCTCCATCACTGATCATGTGCATATCACTATTCCTTTCTAACCTGCCCTATAACTCTTCCCTCTTCTCCCTTGTGAATGTCGCTTTCTTCCTCTGTACAAGCCCCTGGAAAACAAAATTGAGTCCTGAAACAGGAGTCCTAAACATTCCAAAACTGAGTCCTAAACATTCCAAAATCTTTACAGTCAAATATCCTTCAGTCCTACAGGACAAGAAAAGGGATATTTACACTTGCTTCTAGCACAGAATAATTCTGTATATTAAATTTAAAAGTTGGGCTATTTTTATGTTACAAACAAACTGTCTTTGGCCCATATGAGAGAATTCAGTTTTGCTTCTTCCGCACTCTCCATTCCACAACTGAAAGTAACCATGACACCTCTGTTTCCAGTGCACAGACATCAAAGGAATTGCGTTACAGAAAGTAATCCTGATTAACATAAGCAGAAAAACAAACAAACAAACAAACAAAAACTTTTAGTTTCTGTTTTGTTGTTTATTTTTTCTCTAAATATTTATATGGCATATTCTTAACATCTAGATGTTAGGAGAAACATCTAGAAAAGGAAAGTGAAGCACTGGAGTAAATTGCCTGAGAAATAGGTGGGAGAATATCCATCCCTGGATGTTTTTGAGAACAGGGTAGGTAAGCAGCTGTCAAAAGAGCTTAGATATGGTTGATCTTGCTGTGATTAAGGAATAAAGCAGAAGACTTTGTGTAGTCCTGTTCAGATCCACCTCCTACAGATGCCATGTAGGTTAGATGGTGTTAGATGGTGACAGAGATATAAACGTTGCATTCTGATTTCTCTGTGATGTTTTGCTCTATAAAACATTTTTTTTCTCTCCTAGTTTATCAAAGACAAACTAAAAACAAGCAAAAATATATTAAAAAAAAAACACCTTGATGAAAAACATTGTGTTGATACTCTCTTACTTTCTATATATCACAAAAATTCATGGATATAGTGTTTGCCTTTTCCATTTCTTAGAAAACTGTGTGCAATAAACTTGTTTATACTTACACTCTTATCTTGGAAGAAAATCAGGTCAGCTACATTGCACACAAGAACAAACAAATATTCTGAAGCTATTATTCAGGTTAAGTGACATAATTTTACGGAAATTATACTGAAATTACAAAATAGCTTAGAGTTAATGTAGTAAAATTGGAAGTTTAATACAGTAAAATTGGAAGTGACTTCTCTGTAAGGTGCAATGAAAGAATGTATTGAGATGAAATCAAGTCTTCTAGAGAGTATGTGTATTGGCAAATAAACGTGTGTGCATGCATATTTTACATATCTGTATATATGCATGAATGTGGTATGTGCATACCACAGAGCAACATTTTGGTATGGCTTATTGTTATGATATTTGGTTGTTTCTCCTTGACTGGAATTTGGGGCCAATTATTATCTAAATGATTTTCAGAATATTTTCTTAAAGGAAAATAAAACCAATAGAAGAAAATCTGTGATACCTCTGTCTATGGATATGTTTTCATTTTTCATTGCCTTTTTTCTCCATTACCTTATAATTTATTTTCCAGTTTCAGGCAGGATTCAAAGAGTTCTGGAGGTCTAAAAAGTAAGAAGTTCCTACTAGAAAAAAGGTAGCTGTTAGAACTGTGAGACTAGTGGCCATGGCCATGACCTGAGCTTGGGAGCTACTATATGCCATAGAAACTCCTGGTTTTATCCCACTTCAAACTCACTGCTGGGTCTTCCTAAAGAACCACACGGAACCATCATTAAAAGATGCCTCAAGAGACACACATTCCATCTGTGCATCTTCTTTTCACAGCTGTCCAGACTTGGATATTACTTAGTCTTCCTCGGCAGTTTCCTTGTCTTCACAGTAGGAAATAAATAAAATAAAATAAAATAAAATAAAATAAAATAAAATAAAATAAAATAAAATAAAATAAAATAAAATAAAATAAAATAAATAAAATAAAATAAAATAAAATAAAATAAAATAAAATAAAATAAAATAAAATAAAATAAATAAAATAAAATAAAATAAAATAAAATAAAATAAAATAAAATAAAATAAAATAAAATAAAATAAAAATTTCTCAAACAGGTTAGCTTATTGGAAAACGTAAGGTCTATAATTTTTATAATTGAGTTTGTTCTTTAAAATATGTCATTGAGGCCATGTGCCCTAGTCCATGTTTCTAAGTACCTTTGTGTTATGAACATTTATATCTAATATTTTATCTAGTGAATCCTTTCCCCTTGTGTCTGTAATTCTGTGATTAACAGTACAATAGACGAAAACCATGTGCATGAAATCATGCTCCGCATCTATGTGGGGGAAAGGGGAATGTTTACACTGTTTCTTCAGGACAAAATGAATGCCAGAATCAGGAGTTGCTGGATCCTGTTATCCATGAACTTCCCACACGTTATTGACCTTGTTACTTTCTGATCACATTTTGGGTCAACAGGCTTGTTGACCCACAAAACTTTATATTAGTTATGTGAGATGTCTGTGGCAGTTTAGGTTGCATCTATAGTCAATACAGTGAAGGACACAGAATCACAGAATCACAGAATTTCTAGGTTGGAAGAGACCTCAAAATCTTCGAGTCCAACCTCTGACCTAACACTAACAGTTCCCACTAAACCATATCCCTAAGCTCTACATCTAAACGTTTTTTAAAGACTTCCAGGGATGGTGACTCCACCACTTCCCTGGGCAGCCTGTTCCAATGTTTAACAACCCTTTCTGTAAATAAGTTCTTCCTAAGATCCAACCTAAAACTCCCCTGGCGCAACTTAAGCCCATTCCCCCTCGTCCTGTCACCAGGCACATGGGAGAACAGACCAACCTCCACCTCACTACAGCCTCCTTTAAGGTACCTGTAGAGAGCGATAAGGTCGTCCCTGAGCCTCCTTTTCTCCAGGCTGAACAAGCCCAGCTCCCTCAGCCGCTCCTCGTAGGACTTGTTCTCCAGGGCCCTCACCAGCTTCGTCGCCCTTCTCTGGACTCGCTCAAGCACCTCGATGTCCTTCTTGTAGCAAGGGGCCCAAAACTGAATACAGTACTCAAGGTGTGGCCTCACCAGAGCCGAGTACAGGGGAACGATCACCTCCCTAGCCCTGCTGGCCACACTGTTTCTTATGCAAGCCAGGATGCTGTTGGCCTTCTTGGCCACCTGAGCACATTGCTGGCTCATATTCAGCCGACTATCCACCATCACTCCCAGGTTCTTCTCTGCCTGGCAGCTCTCCAACCACTCATCTCCCAGCCTGTAGCTCTGCTTGGGGTTGTTGCACCCCAGGTGCAGGACTCAGCACTTGGTCTTGTTGAACTTCATGCAGGTGACCTCAGCCCATCGGTGCAGCCTATCCAGATCCTCCTGCAGAGCCTTCCTACCCTCAAGCAGATTGACACACGCACCTAACTTGGTGTCATCTGCAAACTTACTGAGGGTGCACTCAATGCCCTCATCCAGATCATTGATGAAAATATTAAAGAGGACCGGCCCCAGCACTGAGCCCTGGGGAACGCCACTAGTGACTGGCCTCCAACTGGATTTGACTCCATTTACCACGACTCTTTGGGCCCGGCTATCCAGCCAGTTTCTAACCCAACAAAACGTGCGCCAGTCCAAACCAAGACCAGCCAGTTTCTTGAGGAGAATGCTGTGGGAGATGGTGTCAAAAGCCTTGCTGAAGTCAAGGTAGACCACATCCACAGCTTTTCCCTCATTCACCCAGCACGTCACTTTGTCATAGACACAAGCATATTCATGAGGTGACACATCTTAGTTGAGCTGTCTCATTCTCCTGAGATACCTCTCTCTTTCTTTCTTCACTCACTAGATAATGATCCAACAACAACTCTCATGTCTTAAGTCATAAAGTATAAATCTCAGCTTGGATTCAGATAAGAAAACTGAGAATCAAATCTATCTTGGACTGTCTTGTTTACACTGTGAAAAGTGATTCTACCTTTGTGTCCATCTACACGTTAGGCAGGAAAGGCCTTGCAAGACAGACCTTGCAAGGAGAACTGCTTCAAACTGTGTGACTGTCCAGTTGTGATTCATACACAAAGAAAAGGGGTTTTGACAGTCTTGTCTGATGAAACAAGGCCTCAGAGTGAATCTTTCCTAAATATTCTTTATCATGGCATTCCCCACCTTTCACAGTCAGATCGCTGACTGTCCCAAACTTCACATGAAATACTTTCCTGCACAAGCTGAAACACAGCATGGAAAGATCAAAGGCTGTTGTCTGACTGCTCATCTCTGCTACCGCTGAAAAAAAAATTTCCAGGTGCAGAAAAGACCTTTAACCCTTTCTTCAGCCTGTTTGTTAAAAAGGAAAAATGTCTCTTGTTCTTATGTTGTTTTAATTGAGAGATCCTGTAGGCTGTGTGTGAGGAAGGTTCAGGAGAAGGGGATTGGTAATTTTGGTATTTCCTTTGCTTTAGAAGAAAGATGTTGGAGGAAGCAGTAGGAAGAAGAGTAAATAACAAAGATCAGGCCTACCAATGTCTACACAGTCATACCCAAACAAGGATTAATAAATTTATTTCTATGCCATAACTGTATGCCTATCTCCTGATCTCTTTATTATCTGTGCGTACTACTTGCACTAAAGGTCCGCACTGCAGCATCACTACTGTGCTGGGAGAAGAAACATAGTGAGTTACCATTCCTAAAAATCACAGGAAGTTGTGCTTTGAAAGATCTTCTTCATTCCCCTGATCCGAGGCAAGATCAATTGCACCTAAAGTTTTGTTGTTGCTGTTGTTGTTGTTGTTGTTGTTGTTGTTGTTGTTGTTGTTGTTTTGTTTTTAATGTCTAACCCATCTTCAAAAATTACAGTACAATTTTACAGTTTTCCTGCTGGGTGTGCTGGATGTAGTAGCTCCTATTAATGTCTGTGTCAAGAATCCCGAAGGCTCTAGTGGCCTGCAGTTCTCCTTTAGGATGTCTCATAAGCTACTTATTTTGCCATGAATGGGATATCTTAACAGTAAAGTCTTTGTTTTGTAAAATTTGGAACCACTTTATCCCTGAGTCAAATTAGAACCAGAGAGCTATCATTTTGCAATGTAGAGGCATCTTGTTCTAATATTTTAGTCACCATGATACTTCATTCCAAAATGATCCAATTAAATAATCCAATCCAAATAATTTGTAACATTAGAGTATCATAATCCACTCTGAATAGTCTGTAGCACTAGATTTGCATTGTGAACAGCACAAAATCTTGCAGAACTTGAAGGAAAGACTACCAGGAAATTCTGAGCTTGACATGCAGGATTTCACAAAAGGGAAGACTGAGGCTATCTTGGAGATATGCAAGCATCTGAGGTATATAGATGTTGATATCCAGGGGTAGACTTATTAGTAGGAATGAAGAGGGTTTTAAAAAGCTTTATCATGCTATCTTGTTTGTATACCATAGCATTGGGTTCCTGGACTGCATGTCAGTCAAGCGTGTTGGACAAGGACTGTGGTGAAACAGTAGCATTGCAAAACATCTGTTGGACAATTTCAGCCAAAATTCGACAGATGGGGTACAGATTGCAAGGATGTTACAGCTTCTGAGTTTCATAAAAAATAAGTAGCCAGGTAGATGAAAGAGATATTGCTAGTACTTCCTTTATAGAGCAGGCTCAGTATAGTCTCTGCTATTGAAGATAACAGATAATCCATGGAAGAAAGGGAATCTCTGAATGTTGCAGTCATTCACAAGCTTGAATAAGCTTATTAGACATGAGGGGACTCTGCTAGAAAAACAAAACTATTACTTGTCCAGCTTCAGTTGTCCCACTGTATACATAGTAACTCATTATGCTGCATTTTTCTCATGCTTCCTTGATTTATCTTATGTCTTCATTTTTCAGAGTATTTAGTATATTATGGTTTTTTTTTTTTTTTCTTACAGAAATAAATGGACCAAAGTGTTAACAGTTAAAAAGGACCAGAGAAATAAATAAAGTTAATTTACAAATGTAAGAACAAAACAGCAGATTAATGAAAAAAAAATATATATATATTTTTTTTGCCCAGTGTCACACAGGAAAGTAGTAGCAGAGATCAGTAAAAACCAGATATTTTTGTGCAAAATCCAAAGTAAAGAAGATCAATCATCCTTTATTTGAAATGCTAGGGCAATAGAAAACATACACTGGACAATATATCAGACCTTGAATTTAGAGCACATTAATATTTCCGAATTCAGGAAAGAAAGGATGAAATCAACTCCTTGATAAGCACAAAGAAAACAGATCTTGAATTGATGTCTTGAAACAGAAACCTGGAAATCCTGAATTCCAGAGCCCTGCCAATTATAACTGCAATATATCTGTATTTATAGGACAATAAGACTCTTTCTGCTGTTTAAATAGATTTGGTTCTTCATCCTGCAAAAGACTTCAAGAGTCAAGTGGTGGGAATTTTCCATTTGTGCTAAAACAGCACTTTTATTTCTCTTTTACACTAATAGCTCAGGCTCATTTCATAACCCAAAGGTATGGAAGCCCTACTTGCATTATGCTCTGTCAGCTGTGTCACAAAAATAGTTTTAAAGCTCTATTTTTTTCCTTCTTTTGCACGTTTCCAACAATGTCTGGGTCAGAACTCTCTACAGGTAACCTCCCATATTTAATATTCCTCTTCTCAAGAAAGTATGTGCTTCTTAAACAGCAGATAGTCTGAAGAAGAAGAGAGAGAGAGCAAGAGAGAGAGAGAGCAAGCCTCCAGGCCTTCTCTTTTTCACAAATGACTGTGATAATGAAGAGGAAATACTGAAGCTCTCAGTTTACAGATATTCTGTGGGATCATAATTTGGGAAAGCCTTATTTGCCCATGGTCTTCTTACAAAAGAGCTCTTTGCTTCATCCCTCACATGCAAGAGGGCATAAAAGAGATTAAGCGGAGTGGTGTCATCAGAGCTGCCAAGATAAAAGGGCATCAGCTATTGATTTTCATGTCCACTGCTACCACATCTAGCCTTATTCTCCATATACTCATAGGACAGAGGGCTTTTTATTCAAGGTACCTACCACTGAAAAATTCTAGAGAAGATCACGTTTTGGAAATGGAATGTGGGTAACAAAATGAATTTTACTTGCTCCAGATAATGAATTACTTCTTGGATATAAGGCAAAAGAAAAATTAAAAAGCTTCACAACATGCTAATTCTTATCCAAAAGTAGCATGAGAAATTCTCCCTTTTTCATTTAACAGTTATGATTTGATAATCATGCACCTGTCCAACAGGGTTTCTCTTCCCAGACATGCTACTCCTTTGTCCTGATGGACATCCACATAGAAATAGGTTTCTGGGCAATGATATTCTGTAGTTAGTTTCTTGAATCCTCTGATAATCATATAAAAATAAAATAATTTATTTTATATATGTATATATCCTGAAGAGAGAATCATTCCCATCAGCTACCAACCTCATCATTACCCATTCCAAGTATACCAGCATGCATCATCAGTCTCAAGATCACATGAAGTACTCTTTCCTCTCCACAACTGCATATGTCCCCTAGAATAATAATCACAGTTCTTGAATATTTCAAATAATATCAAAAACAAGATAAAAATCCCAATTTTCCCTCCAAATTCTAATCAAATATATTTTAGTATCTGGAAACAACACAAAGGAGTATGTATCACATAAGTTGCTTGTCTGACTGCAAAAGGTGCTGGTGGTTGATAGCCATAATTTGAAAACTAATGTAGAGATAAAATCAGTGCTGTCTGTTGTTGGGCTATGCCAGGTAGGGATCATCTGTGACTCATGCTGAGAACAGGAGAACACAGGAAATCGACCTGGAGAATTTCCCAAGAAAACAAAGAGAGTGGTGCTATTAAAACAAACCATTAATATATGACTTTTGAACATGTTTGCTGAAAAACAGTAGATGCACCATCACTGAAATCCTCTTAATTACCTTGGTCAAGAAACACTCTTCAACTGACCTAAGGGCATGAAGTTGCCCTACCTGAGAAGTTTCTTCTATCTCTGTGTTCAAAGATCTTGAACTAGAGCAGCTGATAGCCTAAATATTTCTGTTTTCTTACTGAGGTAGTTAATTCTCTAAGTAACGTGCAATGAACAGAAATCCTTTGTGCATTTCACTGACTTTACTCAGATTAACCCCACCTACCACTTGCCCCCTGAAGTCAATATAATGACATCTCCTGAAAATATATAATAATTATAGAGTCTTTGATTTGACACTTTTGAGGAAAAAAAATGTAAATAAAAATAGTTTCTCTTACTACCATAGGTGCCTTTGAAACATAAATTAGAATTTCTTGTCCTAATTTGCCGTTGACAAGTCTTAGAGGCAGAGTTAAGACAAAATTCTTGAGCCAGCAAACTTGCTTCTACAAGTACAAAGGAATTTAAAGAGTGGCCTCAGGAAGAAATGGATGTAGCTGTCAGTCACATGAAAGAATTTAGAAACAGAATGCAATGCTTTGTCAAATGGTGGGATTCAAATGTAATGGCATGTCGTTGACCCTGGTGCTCAGCAACACATATTTCAAATCCCCGAAGATTAATAGGGAAGATGGTTACAGCTCTCACAACAGCTGCTGGAAAGTGTTCCTATCTCAGGTTTTAATTACATGTATTTATACAGTAAAAAAGTCCTAAATGCATTATAGCCTGTAGTATGCAACAATTTTGAACATTTATGAGATTCAAGCAATTAAGAGTCTAAACTTTCAAATGTTTCCAGATGGCACGCTGATTAACAATTGTGTGAATTTAATATTTGTTTAAATGTGCTACTCTTTAAAATATTTCTTAATAGTATATGAATGCATTCGAATGAATCTAGGCACAACTTTTCTTCAAGCACAACTTGCCTCATTGCCTGAAGAAGTGGAAATCTCATTAGCTGATTATATAGACCAAAAGCAGTAGCAGAGCAGAGGTAAGAGATGAAAAAGACGAAAAAGAAGCCAAGCTATTTTTTAACTAATGAATGTTTCTCCTTTCTCTTTAGACGCAGGTCCCACGGTATTCATGCAAGCCATTTACAACATCAGTCTCTCAGTTCTTGCAAGTGAACCTACTCATAAGGACATTTCCTTGGGGCTAACAGCATTATGAATGTTGACATCTGTTGCATACAGTAAATTGAAGGTGAGGACCTATGGTTTCTTTTTTTTCTCTCTCTCTTTTTTTTTTTTTTTTAACAGCACTAAACCTTTTGTGTTTCCAATGGGGTTAAACCACTTAAATTCCTTAAATAATATATCTACAGCTTATTTTGATATTTCCAGGCCTTCCATGTATACTACCTTTTTTTTTTTTTTTTTTTTTTGCTTAAGACTTGAATCATTGCAATCCCCCTTCTTCCACCAAAATGCTTATTTTCGTAGATTATTCTAGGAGACAGAAATTTACTGATGATGATGGCCGTCACTAGCCTACTAGTCACATCTACATCCTTCAGAGATTTTTGTGAGTTTACGATTTGGTTAGTATCTATATTTGAATCCAATACCAGAGTTTGGAAGAGCAGGACAGCTCAAAAATTAAATATCAGGAATCCTGTATATCCTCTACTTTCAAAACTAAAAATACAAGAACCTGCTGCTAACTAACAATAATCATTTAACATCTAGCTTCTGCCACATTCAGGAGAAATTGGGTTTTCATTTTGTGCAGTATTTGCAGTATGTGCAAGTCACAGAAAATGAGATTTATCTCACCTGCCACCTGAGGTCTACAAGCTAATCATCTGAGACCAGGACTTGGTGATACAGTAACGTTAACAGAGAAAAATACATGCTGTCAAAAAAACATATGCCTTCAAATCCAGATGCTTTTCACCTCCTTCACTGTAAGAGGAGATTGAACTGCTCTCTGAAAATTCTTGCTCTCCACAGTTTGTAAAAAGAGTCTGGACTCATTGCTTTAGATGTAGTTATATAACTCCTTGATACCTAAATTAAGTAAGGTAAATCTCAGTAATAAAGGAGATAATTTATTCTGAATTTCAGAATTAGATGTAAATTTCAAAACTAACTTTTTCATGTGTGTGCATGTGTGTATCAGAGACAGTTGAGGTTAGAAAAAACAACAGAAACATCTGTATTTTGGCAGAAATGATCCAGTTCTCAAGTTTGACTTTTATTAAAGCTATTTCATTGTATTTTCTTTCTGAGGTACAATTTAAACCATTAATTATGCCTTTTTCCTTTCTTTTCCTCTGTTCCCTTTTCCCTTGGGTTACCTTATGCAGGTTGCAAAACTGGCAACATTCATGCTGGAGCAGTTTTTGAAATTCCACATGATCTCCTGGTTTTGAAATTAAGCAAAGGAAGATTATTCATCCACAAACCTGTAAGGAATCAGAATGAAACCTTAAAAATTAAATTAGCAAACTGAAATTGTGTGAAATGATTTTAATAGAAACAGGAGAAACAATGGAAACCTACCCCTAGGCACTGGTTCCTGAACATCTGTAAGGGAAATTTATGAAGTGTATTTTGTGGTGTGCTGGGTGTGATTTTAAGGACAATATTCCTCGCTCAGTAGCAAGAACAGACAATCTCATCATTTGCTTCCACGTGGGAAAAATACACAAAAGGAAAAGGTATGAGAAGCAGCCAAAAGAGTATAAAATATGAATGATGTCTAAAAGAAGAAAGAACATTATGTTTTCCTTTAGTTTAACACTGGGTTAGCAAGAGCTGGGAACAACTGTAATCTAGAGCCCAGAGCCTGGACACTACCTGGCTTTTAGGACAAGTAAATTGTCTAATTATGTTTTCTTTTCATCTCTCTGCCTGTTTGGGTTGCAAACACAAATGATGGAAACAAGAGAATGTCTTTCTATTTCTTTGACCACAGTCCTGCATAAGGATGCAATCAGCAAAAATGCCTTACTTACTTATGATGATATCTGGCAGGCTGTTTGCTGGCAGTATCGAACTCTTAAAGACCAATTTAGTTTCTCCTTGTCTGGGACTATGCTGTTTGTTGTGTTTGTTGGTGGAAGTTTATACATATACATACACACATATATATGCCAACTCTATTTGTCATTGAATCATTGTGTTATGGTAATTTTACATACTCAGTTATTCCTCCATAGATTTTGCATCTGCCTTCCCCTTCTGTTTCTATTTTTTAAAATGTCAATGGGTACTGATTTTGTTGCCTTCATTGTTATGACACGTTTTTTTTTTTTTTTTTTTTTTTCCCCCCCACAGGAGTCATGAAGACAAAATTTTAATTCCAGTATTAACTTGTCAATAATAGCTAGTGGAGAAGGAAGACAGGAATGATGAAGATACTCCTCTTACCCTCAGAAATAGACACTAGTTGGAGTTCCTTGACAGAGGAAAACCTTATCTAATTTCACCCTCTCAAATAACCATAAAACAAAACAAAACAAAAAAGCAATCAAACAAAAAACCACAGCAATGATACCTATTCCTAAATATCTTGACAGTCTTGACAGTACAGCTAATCCCAGGGGGAAAAACAAACAAACAAACAAACAAACAAAAAAAAACACCATAAAGTTGTTTCTAAGAAAAAAAAAACAACAATTTTTCAGTATAGAAAGTAATTAGCATAGGCTTTCATACCTGAATTCTAATGAATACATTCCTATTTATTCTTAGTGTTTTATCACCACTTACTTTTCCAGATACTTCATGTGATATATTAGTCTGTTTGGATTTGATAGGCAATAAAAACAGACCAGTCTGTCTGTTAGTTCTGTAACTGTCTTGCATTTAAGAAATAATATAAATAGTATAAAGACAGAGGGAGAAATCAATGCGTCAATTATTTATATAGAAAAAAGTCTACCTAGTAAAATGAAATTGCTTAGCTCCTAAAGGGCAGAGATGAACTTTTTTGGCTGCTTATGCAGAAATGTTATAAATATTTAAATGTAAATAATAAAATCTTTACATGCATAAATAAACATGAGATTGATATTACACACACCACAGCATCAAAATATGACAACTGCTGCTTCTTCAAGAAAATGGATATTTTCTGTGACTGAATTTAGAATAATCTCAAAGCTAATAAGAACCTCACATATGCTCCCATTCCACATTGCTTTTAAACAAAATTCTTCTTTTCAGAAAAAATAAAAAATCTGAAGACTTCTTTGGAAGAAATGTTCAGGATGAAATAAAACACAGGTTCCAACTTCATTACATACAAGATACTAGGCTTAGAATGGGGGTAGCTGAGGGAATTTTAAGAGCTAGTAACATTAAAGTTGTCAGCTATTTTGTCCATTATCCTTATTTGTCCATTATTTGTCCTTACGGCTATAGGAATGAACCAGTTGACTTGGATGAAGGTTGGGTCAATAGCTGTAGTAATGAGCCTGGTACGAAGAATATAGTGGTGATCCTCAGGCCTTCTCTTTGTCTTCCACCTTAGCATTCAGACCAGAGGAGCTTTCCCCGACCAAAGTCTCATGTTGTGGCAGATCTGATGTTCACAGTCCCTCTCTGTGCCATGCGACCCAACTCACTGCTACCTTCTGCCTTCAGCCATCATGAGTCACTTCATGGCCACCTGCCTGTCTGTGATACACCTCAGCAGAAGGAACCAGGTCCAAGCTCATTACCACTGTTTTGCCAGGAGGTTTGTTTTTGAACCTTTGGTAATGTGCATATGATTACATAAAACAGGTCATGGATCAGTCAGAGGTCAGTTCAGTTCTACAGCTAAAGGAACAGTCTGGCTTGCAGACACATGCCTAAAGTCTCTTTCCCTACAGACACAATAGCAGTGTCCAAACTGCTTGTTGGGAACAGTCCTTAGCATGTACAATCCCCTGGGCCATGCCTAGACATAGCCTAGGAGGGTGCTAGCCTGTGCAAACCAAAATGATATACAAAGCATGTGAACAATTACATATTCTGTATAATAAGGGAATGGAGGTTGACAGCATGTTCTGGCTTTGATTTGATTGTTGGTATAGACATAACCTTTGTTCCCAGTAGAGAGTTATGAGGTCCTCAAGAACTCCATGTTTATGAAAAGACTCTAGAGACAGTCTCTAAGAGTACTGGAAATTCTGTGATTAGTCTCTTTTCCCACAGACACATTTATTTAAGTAATTTCCCTTTGCTAACATGAGCTCATTTTGTGGTATACAACTGTTCTAGGCTTTTAATCCATACCACCATCTGTATAGTTTTACCAATTGTAAGCATGTCTATATATGCAGAATATAAAGATACTCCAGGAATGTTAAATAAACAAGTTCAGGAATACTACTTAACATTAAAAATAACAGCAGCAACAAAAGAAAATAAAGTCCTTCAAGAGGTCTCAGAATCATGTCTCCCTCTTTGATGTTATTTTAATAACAGACTCAAGTTCAAATGTGAGACCACCTGCCCAAGTGAGAGATGGAAAATGTTCAGGACTGTTGAGCACTCCATGCATTTTCACAGTGGCTCTGCAAAGAGCTATTTAGCACAGGTGTTTAATTATGACACATCAGGGAAGCTCATGGCATTCTACGCTCCTTAGCCTCACTCTCCCACCTGTGCAGTGGACTTATGTCAGCAAGGAGGGCTGAAAAAGCAGCTACACTGCAATGCTCACAGCTTCCAAAACTGCTCTGGGGCTTTTCCGACTTGGTGGGAGCAACCAAGCTCATTGCAAGAAAGCCACAGGTATATACTGCATGAGCAAAGGAATAATGCTAGATTTGGAAATGCTCTCCAGTTACATTGTTTGGAATTGGAGAGTGGCTCATGAGCAGTTTGGATCATGACACTGTGCTAAGGGTTTCTGTCCAGAAGCCCAAGGAATGGGAGAATGATCTTAAAAATTCAAGAGAAAGCTGTCTGGAAAATTTCCAGTGCAAATATTTTTTTCCTTCTGAAAATGCTGAGTTGTTGAGTATAAAATGTGTGGTGGAAACTTTCTGATTTCAATTCATCCTAACCTGCCCAGAAAAACACAAGAAAAGAATGGAATGATCTCATAAACTCAAAATACTTAAAAATACTCACTTTCACCCCCCCCCCCCTACTTTTTTATTTATTTACTTTTTTTTTTTTTTTAGACAAGATGCTCTGAGTTTCCATTTTTAAAAGCTTATAATTAAATAAAAGTTTGTTCTAAGTTTAACTATAGTCCCTGAGGGTTACTAAAATAAAACCATTCCCCTATATGAATCTGTCTCTCTTCCATCATCTCATATGAACAGGAATTTTTAAAGTTGTTCCTTCTGTGTTTGTGCATGCTTGTTTGTTTGTTTTTATTAAATCACATTCAAACCAAATTTAAAACCTATTTCCTTTCTAGATCTGACCAACCATCTGACGGTGCAAGATTTCTAGCAGGAGAAACAAGTGTCTTATTAAATATGTTAATGTAGCAGCGGCACCTGGTTACTAGTAGGCTCTAATTTCAGTTTAAAAATAGAAATTATTATCTTCAGAGTTATACACAGAACATAGATATTCAGATTGGATTGGTTCCAAGCTTTCTTACATAGTTATGAAAATCCTAGTCATAACATAGACCTTATTGGGCTGGTCCCTTCAACAGAAAGTAATAATAATAGAAAAAGAGTACATTAACAAGCACAGCATCAATATGATGCTGTAAACCGTCCTTGGGTTTTGATCCCTGGAGTGCAATTCACAGAATCGTAGGATCACAGAATATCCTGAGTTGAAAGGGACCCCCAAGGACCATTGACTCCAACTCCTGACCCCATACAGGACCACCCAAAACCCAAGCCCTATGACTGAGAGAGTTGTCAAAATGCTTCTTGAACTCTGGCAGCTCGGTGCCGTGACCACTGCCCTGGGCAGCCTGTTCCAACACCTGACCACCTTCTCGGTGAAGAACCTTTTCCTTATATCTATTCCTTCTGGTCCTGTTGCTGTCCCCAGACAGTAGAGATCAGTGCCTGCCCCTCCACTCCTGTACTGGGTTTATGTGGCAAGGTTCTGGTAAAGGGGAGCTGCTGCAGATGTGGCTTCTGTGAGAAGAATCCAGAAGCTGCTCCATATTAGATAAGGGCCTGTTTCAGCCATCTCCAAAGGGATCCACTGCTGCCCAGAGCCGAGTAAATAAGCAATGTTGTTTGCACCTCTGGGAGAGCATATTTAAGAAAGCGAGAAAAACTTGCTGTACAACAGCAGCTGGGAGAGCAAGCAGTGAGAACCAGCCCTGCAGACCCCAAGGCAGCAGGAGGGGGGGAGGTGCTCCAGGCACGCAGCAGCAGTCCCCCTGCGGCCTGTGGAGAGGCCCCTGGTGGAGCAGGCTGTACCCCTGCAGCCCATGGGTCCCACATGGAGCAGATCTCCACACTGCAGCCCCCCCATGGGTGGAGGAGCCCCCGGTGGAGCAGGTGGATGTGGCCTGGAGGAGGCTGCAGCCCATGGAGAGCCCCCACAGGAGCAGGCCCCGGGCCGGAGCTGCAGCCCGTGAAGAGGAGCCCACACAGGAGCAGGGGGCCTGGGGGGAGCTGCCACCCATGGGGGACCCGTGCTGGGGCAGTTTGCTCCAGGGGGATGGACCCCGTGGTATGGAGCTGTGTGGGAGAAGTTCTTGAAGAGCTGCTGTCTGAGTGCAGCCCCTACTGCCTTAGTTCGGGAAGGATGGCATCCTGTGGGCGGGACCCAACGTGTAACAGTGGCAGAGAGTGACCGGTGGAAATGCAATTCCCACTCCTCTGACTCCCTGGGCTACTCAGGGGGAAGAGGTGGAAAAGGGTGGATGGGGGGAAGGTGTTTTTATTTTATTTTATTTTTTTATTTGCTTCTCACTGCTCTAGCTTGGAAGTAATAGGTAATACATTTTATTAAGCTCCCTATGCTGCCTCTGTTTTGCCTGTGACAATAATTGTTAAGTGATCTCCCTGTCCTTACCTCAACCCTTGAACTCTTTATCATATTTTCTCCCCTTTCCCCTTGAGGAGGGGGAGGTGAGAAAGCAGTTGCAGTGGAGTTTGGCTGCCCAGCTGAGTAAAACCACCTCCACTCCCCTCATGAGAAAGCTGCAGGGCACCATGAGGCCTCCCCTCTATCTCCTCTTCTCCCAGCTGAACAAACCAAGGGACTTCAGCTGTTTCTCATACATCTTGCACTGTAGACTCTTCACTGTCTTTGTACACTCCTTTGGACACTCAGAGTTTTATGTCCTTATTTTGTCGTGCCCCAAACTGCACACAGTGCTTGAGGTGAGGCCTTACCAGTACACAGCAGAGTGTCACAGTCCCTTCGCTCGACCAGCTAGCAATGCCATGCCTGACAAACCCCCAGGATACGCTTGGCCTTCCTGCCTGGACTGTTAGTGTTAGATCAGAGGTTGGACTCGATGATCTTGAGGTCTCTTCCAACCTAGAAATTCTGTGATTCTGTGACTCTGTGACATTGTTGACTCATATTCAACTTGCTCTCAACCAGAACCCCCAGATCCCTTTCTGCGGGGCTGCTCTCCTAGTCTGTACGTATATCCAGGGTTGCCCCTGCGCAAGTGCAGAATCCTACACTTACTCTTTTAAACTTCATATTGTTGGTGATTGACCAGCTCTCTTATTTGCTGAGATCTCTCTGCAAGGTTTCTCTACCTTCGAGTCAATCACTCCTTCAAATTGCAGAGTGTCATCTGCAAGCTTACTTAATATAACTTCAAGTCCTGTGTCCAAGTCATTTACGAAAATTATAAGGAGAACTGTTGCTAAAACGTAGCCCTGTAGAACTGCACTAGTTACTGGCCACCAACCTGATACAATCCCATTTACTATAACCCTTTGAACCCCACCCATCAGCCATTTATCTAACCATTGTATTATGTATTTATCTAGCTGTTTCCTAGACATTTTCTCTGTGAGTAACAGTATTGGAAGTTTTACTGAAATCCAAGAAGATTACATCAGATGGTTTCCCTTGGTCACCTAGAACGATGACCTTGTCATAAAAGGAAATTAAGTAAATTAAGGAGGCCCTTTCCCTCGTAAACCTGTGTTGGCAGTGACCAATAACCATATTGTCCTTCAGTTGTTTTTCAATAACTCCCAGAATAATCTTCAAAATTTTAGGAGACACTGAAGTGAGACTGACAGGCCTGTAATTACCAGTGACTTCTTTCTTGGCCTTCTTGAAAACTGGAACAATATTTACCAGTTTCTAGTCAACTAGGACCTCTCCAGATTCCTAAGACCATTGAAAAATAATTGAGAGAGGTCCTCACACTGACATCAGTCAGATCTCTGAGTACCCTGGGATGAATCCCGTCAGGCCTCATAGTATTCTGTGAATCCAGCTGGAGCAGCAAATTCCACATAAGTTCAAGGCTGGCTGGGAGTCTATTGTAGTCACAGTCCTCGAGCTGAGGGCACCTGGGTTCCTGGAGTCCATACATGGTGTTGAAGACAAAGGCAAAGAAGGCATTTAACATCTCTGCTTTGCCTATGTCCCTGCCTGTGAGGTGACCATGTGAGATATGTTCATCTGATTCATGTCAGTATGAAACAATGCTAGGGCCGCATGGTATGATGAATGTGACCTTCTGTCTTACATACCCTTGTATAACCACAAGTGTAAGAAAAACAGAGTGGTTAATGTATATAATTCTTGGATCTTGCAAAGGAATGTTTTAGCAATTTGTGTCAATAGAGAGCTTGAAGGGAAATGTATTTGTAGGCTTTTCCTTGAAGTATCTGATATCTGGGGGGTTTCAGAATAACTGCTAACTATTATGACTATTGCATGGGACACTATGCAAGTTTCTGATATCTGGCCAGGAGATTAAGGAGACGGGGAGAGCTGAAGAACAACTAAAAGACAAAGCTTGCAGGGGACATTGCACAAGTCTCTGACATACGGCCAACTTGGACAAAGGAGAAGGACAAGAGGGAGGAAGACTATGAGCCTTCAGCACGAGAGACCCCCAGAGACCACCAGAGGGACCCCTGGAGAGTGATACGCATGCTCCAGTAGGAGGGTTTGGATTCCAGAAACTAATTATAATAACCCTGTTTTTTTTTTAGAAGTAGTAATTAATATGTATTAGCCTAGGAGCATAAAAATCAGCTGCTTGATGTAACTGGTGTGCGTCTTGGTGGAGCAGAGACTCCCGGCGCAGCCAGCGCTGTTTGCTTACCTCTATTCCTTTAATAAATTGTAAAGTTCGATTATAGTCCTATTTTGAAGACTGAGCCATTTATTACAACCATCTTTATTAAATAATGAAACGATGTTTTCTCTGGTCTTCCTTTTGCAATTAACATATTCAAAAAAGCCCTTTTCGTTATCCCCCAAAGTACTGGCCAGCTTCAACTATGAGCCTTGTCTGCATATATTTTCTCCCTACAACAATGAACAGCATCTCCGTAGTCCTCCAATGTCACCCGACCTCGCTTCCAGTGGCCATACAATTTCTTTTTCCTTCTAAGGTCCAGAAGAAGATCCATGCTTAGCCAATCTGATCTTCTGCCCCGCCTGCTTTACTTCTGTCATTTTAGTATTGCCTGTTCCTGTGCTCTTAAGAGGTAATACTTAAAAAAAGACCAGCATGATGGACCCCAATTTTTTCAAAAGCAGGTTTCCAGGGGACCTTGCTAACCAGTTCCCAGAGCACCCTAAAGTCTGCTCTCCCCAAATCCAGAGTTTAAGTTTTGGTGGAAGTTTTCATTCTATTACCAAGTACTTTAATCTCAACTACTTCATAGTCACTACAGCCAAGATGGCCACCAATCACCACTTCACTCATGAGACCCTGTATGTTCACAAACAACGGATCTAGGAGGGCAGGTTTCCTAGTCAGCTCCTTTAGTACCTGTACCAAAATACATCAGTGTATTTTAGGAAGCCCCAGACCTGTTTGCTTCAGCTCTGTGGTATTTTCAGTTAATCTCTGGCAAGCTGAATTCACCCATAAGGACAAGCGCAGCTGACCTAGAGGTATCTCTTAATTCCTTGAGGAATATTTCATATGTGTTGTCATTCTGGCTAGGTGGTCTACAGTAGATTCCTACAATGACATCTGATATAATTAATCGCATCTAACTTAAAAACATTAAGAAGATGAGTCTAAATCAGTGTTCTAGGCTCTTTTGACAAGTAATGGAGAAAGACTGGCACTTTCAACATAGAATTCTGGGCTGATATGAATTTCATTTAAATATTTCATTTTTTTCCATACGTATCTTAAAATGTGCTTGGAAAACAACCTCCAACATGAATGTTTTCTCTGAAGATTTCTAAATCTAAAAACTAATCTTGCCAACAGTATCTTTTACTCTGGTTATACTATCTCAAGGAGTAGCATATTATTTTCTATATGGGTGGATTCTGATGATCAGATCTTTTATGTGACTAAGGTGCTTAGACTTTAAGTTTCTGTACTCCACAGGAGAAAAATGATAAAGACATGCAATATTTCCCCATTACTTCAGCTGTCGCTGAGGTTATGAAACAATGTTCTTTTGCAATACTTTCAGGTTTGTTCTTATAGGAATGCAGATTTCCAAGCTGGGTCTTGAGATAGCTACTTAGCCCAATATCTAATTAATGATGAAATATTTTCATTGGCATGTGGGGTGAAAACTGTGGGCTGATGTACATTCCAGAAAGGTGAACTTCTTATGAAATGTACATTTCTTAGGCAGAAACATACAGTTTGGCACATCTCTTTTTATCAGGAATTTGTCTTTCTTTTAAACACAACTGATCCCCCTTTTGTTTTTGTTGTTTTGTATATGGGTTATTTATCAAATAGTTATCTGACCACTTTCCTCAAAGAGTTGATGAAATTAGTTGAAATCAAAAAACAGTGATGTCCCAGCTTTGGCTGTTTGACATACTCAGACCATACAGACTTCCATGGAACAACAGAGAACCTTGGAAATCTATCCAAGTTGTATAAAGGGTAAAGGGTCATACTTTAAGCTTTAAAACTTTATGAATGTATTATAGTAATTTATACTTTTAATTTGAGAAAACCTTTGGAATTAGTCTCAACTCACACTTGATTGTAGCCTTTTTTTTTTTTTTTTCAGAGGGAAACTTGAAAACTGACAGACCAAATGCTAACAAAAAATAAAAGTAAGCATAATGAATCCCGTTATCAATATCTACTGCAAATCAGGTCAAATTTTACCTGACATTACTGCAACATTTGGAAAAAAATTGTGCTCTGTTTACTCTTGAGGAAATCAATTTGTTCTTCAGGGTGCTCCAATTTTCAGTAACAATAACAGAATAGTGTAATTGTTTAGTCAGTGCCTTATTAGGATGTGTTTAGTACTTAGTTGTTAGAAAAAAAAAAAAAAAAAAAAAAAGGTACTTCTTTTTTCATTGGCTAGCCCTACTGTTAAATGTGTCTCCAGCTAATGTTTAGTAACTACTTTGCTCTATCTTGTACCAATATTCAATCTTGACAATAATTAACCTGAAATAAATGCAGTCTTCTTTAATATCAGATCATATTTACTTTGACAGTTTTAATTTGCTTGTTAAAAAAAGTTAAACAGTTAAAATCATGACACAACTTACGTGAAGAGAAGAAATTATGTCACAATTTTCCATCTTTGGAAATGTCTGCAATTTCTCTGACTTGTAGTTTTCATTACCAGGAGAGGTTACAACACTCTGGGTTTGGCCAAGATGCAAACTGATCTCTGTACTGGGTCTGGCTGGAATGTTAACTTTCCCGGCAGCAGCCCATTCAGTGCCGTACTCTGTACTTGTAGCTGGAACAGCAGTGTTATCACACCAGGGTTGTGTCTACTGCTGAGCAGCAGTGGCACAGCATTGGGCCTTTCTCTAACCCTCCTAGGGTGTGGGCAAAAAAGTGAGGAGAGAAACATCACTAGGGCAGCTGACCTAAACCAATCAAAGGGATATTCCATACCATGTGGTGTCACACTCAGCAATAAAAGGTGGAAACAGGAAGAAGAGGGGAGGGGTGGGCTCTCGTTGAGAAGACGTCGGTCCTCCTCTCGAACACCGGCTGCGTGCGTTGAGGCCTTGCTTCAAGGACGTGGTCAATCATCGCTCATTTGTGGGAAGTAGAGAGTAATTTCTTTCCTCTGCACTTCCATATAGCTTTCATTTATTTTGTTTGTTTGTTTTCCTCCCTTTTTCCCCTTTCCCTTTTATTTCCCCTTAGTTAAATTGTTTAGTTCATGGTAGTCTTTATTTAATTATTATAATTATTTCCCTTTAATTAAATTATCCTTATCTCAACCCGTGAGTTGTTCTTTGCTTTACTTCTCCCCCTCCTTATCTAAAGGAGGGGGAGTGAGAGAGCGGTTGTGGGGTTTAGCTGCCCAGCACGGTAAAACCACCACAATCTCCCACAAAGATTTAGAGAAAGTCTGGAGTAGTAAGTACCATAAACCACATGGAGGTGTTTAATTTGACTCTGCAAATCAGAGGCTCCAAGAAGAGCTAGACTTGTTGTTGAGGGTTATCATACAAAGGTGCTGCTGAACATAGGCATACGCAGGGTCCAGCTTTCTTAAGAAAGCAAGCTTGGGTTATGTGGAGACCAATCACAGGCAAGAAGGATAGGAATATGGAGATAAGCAACATATAACTAGGATTTCAGACTTGATAAGTGTATGAAAAGCATAAGGGTCTTCTTCATTTGCTAATTTCTCAAAAGGAGATGATATTTCTACTAGTTGGACTTGCCAGCTAGATCTGTTGAGCTTCACAATCACCATAAGTTGGTCAATAGCAGCAAAGTAAACCAGGCCTGAATGCCCCATTTCTTTATATTTTTATATTTTTCTTTATATATTTTTCTTTATATATTTTTCTCCACTAATAAAAAGCCTATAACTTAAGAGATTTTAAAAATAAAACTTAGTATCATTGGTTCATCATCTTCATTCTTGCCCTGATCCAAAGCATGCAAGTTAGACTTAGAGCAGTTTTACTTAATGAAGTTGTGAATTAGCTGGAAAATAACATATTGTACTGTATGTAAAATGAGGAAAAGCATGCATAATGCTTCCTCTCATTTGTACATATTATATTTGTGATTGTCAAAAGCAGGATTAACTATCCCTCTTGGGTTGTGCATTCCAAAGTGCTTAATCTATTCTCCCCTTGAAACCACAGAGTAACGACATTCATACACAGGCATATGGAAGAAGAAAACCTACCCTTGTTTCTCATCTCTCATTAATTTCCTACTACTTTCTATTAGCACCCAAAATCATTGCACTTCTCATTACTGGAAAAATAATTCACCCATATAAAATGCTGCATAATGAAAGACAAGTAGGAGAAGGAAAAATATAAAAATAAAAAATGAGAGAGAGAGAGAGAGAGAGAAGCCTCCCTAAATTTCACTCTAAGTTTCAGAACACAAATGTAACAGTTAAATGTAGATTATTATTCTTCAGCTTCCTTGACGGTCAGAAATTCCTTCCATTAATCCCTGAAAATGCCTGAGACCTGATGAAAGATGTGAATGAAGAAGAAGTAAAGGACTAAAGCAGTGGTTGTCAGTGGATGTTTTTCAAGTTGAATATCTTCTCGTCTACTTTTCGGCACTTTACTAGGAATCAGAAGTTTCATATTCTACAGTCCCTATATGTCCAATAGAAAGGTAGAAAGAAGAGCTCCAATGGCCTCAAGAAGTGTTTTTCTTATTCTTTCTCTACAAGGATCTTTGAGTGACTGACAAAATAGTTATCTCAGCCTTAGAAGCAACAGTCACTAAACAAAAGAAATGTACAGGCTACAGCAAGAGTTTCAAGAACGAGAAAGTCTCAAGTCTATAATCATAATTTAAAAACCTTTATTTATTTATTTATTTATTCACTGAATGGACATATCTTAGCAAAAAAGAATGTAGTGAAACAAGTGGGAGTCTTTAATCCTAATTGATCTCCCCGCAAATGGTTCAAATCTAGGGTGGCCACTAACTTCGTGGAAGCTATCAATATGTTTGTGAGATATTTTTCCAGTTATTAAAATGCATGCTTCTTTCGTATACATTTAGAGGTCTTACTCCCCTGAGATTTGCAATGTTTTTTGCCATCTGAATATGATATGCTGTCATAAACTAACTTTGCCATTACCAAATTTCCAGACTCCCTCTAACATGCAGTTAACAATTAACCTGTTAACATGCAATTAACAGTTAACCTGTTAACTTCTGAATGATATTGGTTTCTCTGTTCAGCCTGCAAATTCCATGAGGAAACTGCCTGAAAAGAGCTTTCTTGAAATCTATTGTGTGCTTTGCTGAATAATACCCCCTGTTCTATTTTACTTCTTCTACTTAACATCTAGACAGAAAGCAAGGGAGCCCTATAAATAGATAACGTCATCACACATTTTGGATCACTAAAGCTATTTAATAAGGCTCAGGTTTTCTCACCCAACTTTAGGCACTTAACTGAGAGGCTTAATTCAAGGCTATCATCACCTTATCTTTCCTCTGTAGACAGTGGAAAAAGATCAGTACCCCCAGGGGTGATTCTGGTCAGACTACAATATGATTCTCTTTCCTTCCATAACTCTAGAGGACATCTATTGTGGTTTTAATCTCCATAGAGCTCAGACAGTTAAAATCAGGTGAGATGAATAGCAAGTGGATTAACAAGCAATAGATCTTGACTCCATTTTTGGTGAAACTAATTTAATAATGCTTAGAACCCTATATTTCATTAAAACGTTCCAAATACAAGGGAATTCAGATAAGTTAATCTATTTTTATCCTGACTCCATCGTCTTTATTCCTTCTCTCAGTACACTGTTACTATCACAGGGAATGTAACAGCATTGGCTCAGAAAAGTGTAGCTTAAACACATGGTTCTGGGCTTCATTCTTCTTAGATGCAATATTTGACATGATTAAGCTGTTGCCAGGTAAGCAGGTTTAGATCAATAGGTGTCTTACGGTCCTGTGATCCCACTTACCTTTAATGGCCTGAGAAGCTAGAATGAAACTCTAGTACAGTACTACAAAATATAAAAATGCACTTACTATCACTCTCTTACAAAACAGATCCTCAGCACAAAATATTTGTTTGACTTATTTCTTCATCGTTGCTTTCCACTTTTTTTTTTTTTAAGCACTGTAGCTTCTTTTTATGCAACTAAGAATGTTTTCAGACAAAATGTTTTAAAATAATATATATATATATATATATAAACACGCATAAATGTTCCAAATCAGTTATGAGTGTTTCTGTGATATGGTGGCACAATGCTTTTGTGGAATGCAACACACCAATATTAGTTGCATTGTTGTGTGAAATGCAATGTTCACACTTTTGATTTTTCTGGTGATAATTCAAATTATCTCACTTTAACAGGGTCTTGATCTGTTAAAAACTACAGAAAAATGTGAATCAGATACTAGTTGTCCTGGTACAAAAGAATTTGATTTCATTTATGATATGGGAGATCAGAGTCTGGCTGAATCTTAGAATCACAATGGATTTTATCCTGTGTCATTGTCCAGAACAACTCAAACCATCTATGGGCAGATTTGTTTTGCTAAACTTGAGACTGTGAAAGTTTTTAAGTACACATATGTGTATAAAAACATACTTTTATTTTAGATCGGCATTCATATGTGACAATTTTTATTTATATTCTCTACACATTATGACTTTCCAGTTTATTAAACAAAAAAAATAGTGTCTATGATAGTGTACTATAGCTATATTTTCTCACTTTGCAGACTAATTTGCATATCTATATATCAGCAGCAAGTTAACAGAACCAAAGACACAGAAATGGAGTGGACAAAAGACACCTTAAGAAGCTACAAACCAACAACCAGAAAAGCCTTTTAGCTGTAAGTCAGCAGACTTTTATGTCAAGCTTGGCTGACTAATTATTGCTTATAATTTGCATTAGGATTAATTAACTAATTAGAGAGGAATGTCTGAAGGCAAAGTTATGGCTCTGCTTGTCAAGCTGAGGACTTTAATTATTCTGATATTTTTAATTATAATCAGCTGCTGAATGAGTATTACATTGTCAGCTACTATAGCTGTAGCTGCAGCGGGTAGGGGAGCTGAAGGAATTGTGGGTATTTTACTAGCACTTCACCTAGAACCATGGAAAGGTAATGCCAACTATGCAAATATAATAGGAAAGCCTTCTGGCTTCAGTGCTCATTAAAAGCATGTACACAGCACTATGCAAACAGTAACAGTTCAGGGTTCCATATCATTTTAAGAGTAAGACAGCAATATTTCCTCAGGAACGTTCCTGAGCCTATAGTCCCTTCATACTTAAAACATTTTTTTTGTGAGCCTGAATTGTCTCATGGTCCCTAGGTGCACATAGATCTATGCATATTGCTTTAGGAAGCTAAATGTACAAGGGACAGTAGAGAAAGCACAGCCTAGAGCCAGGACAGGGAAAAAGGCATTTTCTTCCTACCTGTTTCTCCAGTATAAATTAGCCCAAGATGTCTGTGTTCCAATTAATGGAGGCTTTTCAGTGCTGCAAGGAGGGGAAGCCCTAACCATTGCAGAACAGGATCATTTCTGAGACACAACATATCTGATTTGTTTGCCAAGTCTTCTGTGATATCTTGGCTTAAGGGCTTGATCTCACGGCCCTGTCAGGAGTAAGTTTGTTCAGCAATTTAATGAGGCCACTCCTTTTCTAAGTCTTTTGATGATAACCATCACCGCAGTGTAAGGATGCTTCATTATCCTCAATAGATATAATCTCACAACCCCTGTGTCAATACTCACATTTTGAAAACGGAAAGTGGGGAATAGATTAACTAAGAGCTGGAGTGGACTTCAGTACAAATTCTCTGCTTGTTGCTTTGGTGAAACTTAAGCCTATGAATGTCAAAGGGTGGAATAAACATGTTTAGGTCCAAACTTTGACACTATTTTAGATATTTGGCCTGAGGTGGTTCAATATGTCTTAAATAACCACCTAAGATCTCTGTACCACTTCTGAAAAGAAAGATCTGGTCTGCCTAATGGTGATGCTTCCTTTTTATTGAACAGGCACTTTTACAGGGCAATCCAGCCTGAACCACTTCTGCCAAGAGTGTAAGGAGTCAGTACAAATTGTTGGGTGTTTTGGGATGCAACTTATCTAATCACCTTAAAGGAATTCAAATATTATTATTTTAATATTAATTTTAATATTTTTATATTTAACATTTTAATAATATTAATATTATTAATTTGGCTGTATATCATAAGAAGGTAACTTGAAGGCTGACTGAAGCTGGTATTTAGGGTATTCTGCTTAAAAGGGACCACAGATCATACCAAAGTCTCCAAGAAACACATAGCTTTTACTTTAGACTTTATCAAGGACTGGTAAATCAATGTAGCTCTGAACTGTGTAGTGCTTCATACTTCTTTAGGCTAGGTCCTTACTGCTAGTCTTTTGTTTTAAATGGAATAGCACCACTTTCACACCATGTTCTAGATGACAGATCATATCCTGGCTATGCCCAATGTTTTAAGTAGCCATTGTTGTGCATAAGCCTAGATTACAAAGGTTATCTCTAAAGCAGATATTTCCAGATGTGTATGGGTAACTAGAGTAACCCAGAACTTTCAGTGCAGTAGGAAGGCATTTAAGCGTGTTTAAGATTAGTCAGTCCTGAAAAATAAGCTGTCACTGTCTACAGCTTAAGTGCTTTTGGAGTACAGCCTCATTTACGTAGAAGTGAAGATAACTGAGTTCCACACCAACTTTCTCTTTTCCAAGTGTTCTCAATGTGTTCTGTACAACATGCACAGAAATGTGCATGTTGTTCCCCAAGGGGTAATGAGGCCCACCTAAGCTCTAAATACAATGTGAAGTTGTAGATGTGCCTTCATAGACTACAGAGACAATTGCATCCCAAACCAAGGCAGTTTACTTAGATGAGGTGGATATAGGCGCATGTATAAACTGGATCAGGATTCACAAAATAGGCAGTTCTAGTGATCTGTTTAATTGTCCTAGTCAGTGGCAGTGGGATTTATCCGACTTTGACCAAGGACCTTCTCCTTAGAGGCAATGGAAAAATTTCCTTTTCATATTTCTAGTGTGATTCATATCATCCTACAAAAGATGCCTGAACAAGGCCAGTGGAATCACACCCAATGTCTATAACATGGAACAGATTAAAAAATACTTCCAAAGTATTAGTTATGATATTTTCTGAGCTGCACAAAAAATCTCTTACAAAACCTGCTATCTCTAATGAAGCTGTTAAAGAGAGCAGGTTCTTCTTCCTCTTACATGTATTTACTCTTTGAAGACAATCTGTAGATGAGATTTAGATAACCATCTCCTAGGAAGACTGAAGCTCAAGATCATAATTCCTCATCAATAGTCTAAACTCCGTTTATTTGTGAATTTTATTGTCAGGCATTGGAAACTACTTGAAGAGTGTAGTTTATCTAATGATTTAATTCCAAACTTTGTATTGCAGTAGAAAACAAAATATCATAGAAATCATGTAATAGATATCAAAATTTCATAAGTAGAATTGGATGCTGCACTACATAAGTCCTTCTGTGAGGTTACCCTGACAGGTCACCCAAGGTCACATTTAAGTTGGATATTTGTAAAGGAGTAAGGTCTTTAACCTAAGTCTCAGAATAAGGCACTCCTAAAGCCTCCTATATTACAGTTATTATTTTTGGACTATATTCCTCAAGTAAAAATTCTCAAGTTCCCAAGTGCTTGTAGGACATTTCCTTAGAAGTGAAACAGGAAATAAAAACTACTTCGGATGAACACTGCTCCCCAGATATATCCCCCCCCCCCCTCCAAATTTTGACTGTTTATTTTTATGTGACCCTGCATGTTAAGGAAGTGGTCACATGTGCCCGAATGCAGAAGCAAGAACACAAGAGGGAAACTATGAAAACCATGAACACTTCTCCAATATTTTTATAATGGGAGAAAATGTGAAACATTCCTACATATTTTCTAATTGAAAAAGAAAACACAATAACAACAACAACAACAACAATAAAAAAGAGATTAGTATGATTTTTTTTTTCCATGCTCTTCTCTGAACATTGTGTAAAACTGTGCATGTGCAAGATCAAGATTCAACTCTGAAATGGAAAGATTTACATTTGAGAAATGAAAATATCACACTGGAAAGATATTTACCAAGGATATACCTCTAAAAAGCAGAATAAGTTATATTCCAAATGTATGCACTTGTTTAAAAAAGTTAATGTTTTAAACTTTCTGCCTCCTAGCCAAGTATATTTAATCTAATTAGTGCTTTCCAGCCAAACATGGCCATAAGCAGGCCCAGAGTACATTGATGATTCAGAAGACATGGCTCACCTCAGGCCTTTTCTGCTCCTCAGTCTATCCTAAGATTTTGAATGTACCTTGCAAAATACTACTTAGTTTGATGACTTTGTCACTATTCCAATTTTATGTTCCTGCAAGGGAGCACAAAATATCCAGATATCTTCTCTTCACTTTTATATCAACTGTCTAACACCAGTGTGAGTGAACAGTGAATTAGGTGTGCTAGCACAGAGGCAATCCAAGACTTGCATTTTAATCATCCTCACTCAGCAGTGCTAAAGACACTGTCATGAACCTCAAAAGGCTATGTATATATCACTGTTTCTTGGGAACTAGATTCATGGAGTTCAAGTCTATACAAGGCTGTATCTCCTGGTTGCAGTGTGGAAATGTCCTGTGTAGAAGCACAGTATAGAAGAAAAATGTTGGTATGTGACTGAAGAAACTGTGACTGAAATAATAGAGTCTACCACAGATGGCTTTGCATGAGTTCGAGTTCTCATTTCTTTCTACACAACCTCACCCTACAAATGAACAAGATGGCAATATTCACTTTAACTAGCTCTTTCAAATCATAGTGACTCTTATCATATGAAAGCATATCACCTAATAGAGTATAAACTGTTCTCACTGGACCTAACCATAACAGTAGTAGCAATACAAAAATATTAAATTAAACAATTGCAAATGCCAGGTTCTGCACCTAAAAAAAAACTAAAAACAACAGAACAGCCTATCAATCCAAAGAATATATATTAAGTCTTTTCAGTGTTTTCTGATGTGTACCAAGGAGAGGGAAGAAGATGAAAGGGGAAGAGTTAATGGTTTATAGTTTTACCTTTTCTTCTGCTAGGAAAAATCTTTTCATAAATGCACAGACATACTTTACAAATTTAATAAAATATAGATGACCATATCAACTCTGTGATAATCAGGGACTTATTACCATCAGCTTTATGCCATTTTGGGTGAAGCTCAATCAATGTTGGGCTAGAGTTAGATATTAGAAAGAAATTCTTTACTCTGACAATGGTGAAGCACTGTCTGCCCAGAGATGCTGTGGATGCCCCATCCTTGGAAGTGTTCAAGGCCAGGTTAGATGGGTCCTTGAGCAACCTGGTCTGGTGGGAGGTGTCCCTGTCTATGGCAGGGGGGTTGGAATAGATGGTCTTTAAGGTCCCTTCCAACCCAAACCATTGTATGATTCTGTGATTTTATTATTATGTGATTCTATGATACCAAACATTTTTTGTTTTTCTTCCTATCTTGAAAGTACTCTATTTTGTCTTCTCCTATTTCTCTTTTGTTTTCAATAAGAAATAAATATTTTTCAGTCCAGAAGCAGACAGTCACAGAACTTTGTATAATTATCAGTGATCTGTGTATCTACTTCATTTTAATTTTTCACGGCTATAGAACTCTCCTTTATTCTACCATTTTCTAGACTGTTTTTATAACCATTCTTTAGATTTGTTTGTGTCTTAGCTGAAACTGTTCTACACTTCCTTGATAGAAACTCTGATGTCTGAAACACCTAGCTAGGCATAGGACTGTAATGGATTTTGAATTTCTTAGGGAGTTTAAAAAGCTGCAAAGCATTCTTTAGTAAATTAAAAGGTTATATGGATATATTTGGATCAAATAAAGCATTTTACACCAACTTTTTTTTTTTGGGGGGAGGGAGGGAAGGGTGGTGGGTCTTTTTATTTAAAAAGAAAAAAGGCACCTTTTCAGTTAAAAACTTTTTGGCATATTTTAAGAAAAATAATAATAAAAGAACCAGCTTCAATGTAAAAGCTACCTGAAACACAATTCACAACTTGAGAAGAAAGATTTCTATTGTCTACTGGGAAAAAAAAAATAAAATAAAATCTAGACATGGAATGTTTATGTATCCTCCAAGAATTGATAAAGACCTCCAAAATGATAAAGACCTCAGTAAACTCAAGTGGTCCTTGAGAAACCTCTGTTTGCAATTTGCAATTTATATAAGTTCTTATATAAATGAAAGAACTTCACCCTGACAGAGGAAAGAAACTACAGAATTATCCAGTGAATGCTCCTTGGTCTCCTTATCTGTTCCGATTGTTTGATGCCAAGAGGTGTATGTATATAGGCAGAAGAGGATCCATTAATGTGTGGGTGAAAGTTAATGAATAGTCCAGAAGTTTAATGGTGAGACAGTGTGGTTATTGCAGGACTGGACAATGATTGGAGAAAAGCAAAAATAAGAAATCCAGAGGAATCCAGGGCTAAAAAAGACACAATTGGAAAGAGACTGATGTGGAAGTCAAGGGTATTGTTCCATAGGTGTCCTGAAGCCACCAAACAAACCTTCCCCAGGTCCTTACTCTTGAGTCACTAACATCAGCTAATCACCTTTGAGACACAATTATGCTTATTTTTCATTGCTAATGGGAGGATACTAATTGCAATATTCTCCTGACTCAGGTATGGTGCTGTCAAAAAAAATAATAATTAAAAAAATAATAAAATAAATAAGTAAAACAGAAAGACACGGGAAACCGACAGGTAATGCCATACTTGCAGTGATACTTTTCCATCACCTAACACTTTGACATTCTTACATCCCTAAAAAATAAAACCTACAAAATAAATCATTTCCTTTAGATATCTAGATAAATCCTTGCATCCAAAGTCACCAGGGGGTGTTTCTTAATGCCACATAAATAGATAGCCACAGGCTTGCCTGGATAATTATGCCTAAACTCTGCCCTAAAGGCAGCCATCCCTGGCATTGAAGAGCCACTGAAAGGAAAGAGCAAATTCTGTGTTTTGAATGCATGTAAGTTGGAAATCTTTTCCTTAATGTTTGGAATTATCAGCTCTAAAAGGTAAAATGTGGATATAATTCAGTCTTATTCAAAGTCAAAAATAAGCTTCATTATTGTTATAGATACTGGCTGTACCAATGGACTTTTGGTATAAAAAAGAACCTATTCACATACCTTAGGCTGGACAATAAGTTAGATTTTGTGGTGTGCCAGCAAGGACCTTGGGATATTTTTCACCTTCTATTGTACTAAGAAAACATCAGGCAGACATTTGCTACACAAAAGATTTCCTGGGCAGGGGTATTGGGAGACCATCAATCCCTCTTATCTGCAAAGTTGCATTCAATGTATTTTGATTTCTTTTAGAAAAGTGTAACTACAATCCAACTAAACAAGTGAGAATAAATTCTATGTGAATTTTGCCCTGCATTCTTAGAGAATAAATTTTCTCCCATAGGATGCCTGTGTAGGATACAGATTAGCATTAAAGACCTAAATTTATATTTTTCTTTCTTCAAGCATTTGATACAAAAGGAAACCCATAAAAATTCTCATCTCTTATATTCTTTCCTAGATGAAAATTCCCCGCACTTTTGTCCATGTAAACACAGAATTAGTCTCCTGCAAGTTTAGGTGGTGGCAGTTCCTGAACACAGTCATATTTTGCAGATAACAGGATTAGCTTGGATGTGGGTAATAAGTTGGTGAATCTCCCCCTGGCCATTTCTCAACACTGTGAGAGCACTAATCCTTTATGCTTTGATGTCTTCTAGTTTTCCATCAGGTGCAGCTCGGCACTTTTGTCCTGGGGCAGTCAGCGCTCTTATAAGATCTCATAGTGTCCTCATTAGCTGCGCCTATTTACCCAGCCAGCCTGTTGAACCCAATTTATAGTTTATGTGATTAATTCCCAAAGTACAGTAAACCCTAGCTTTAAGGCTCTCTATTATATGACTGCATCTCATATAAGGGCAAACACTACTACTGCTCTTTTGTTATATGACTTCTCCATATATAAAACTGTAATAATTTTGCTCTCAACTACACATTAAACATCATTATATATACCTCCTTTCAGACATACAGCCTATAAAAATGTTGCACATTGGTTCATAAAAAAAAATGCATGCACAAGAGTTCTTTTTGGTTCTTTTCTATTTTTATTCTTAAAATCTATGTCTTTAACATTTTGTATTACAATTATTGATATTGTTGAGTAAGTCTAACAAGGCACATAATTTAGACCTGTTTATCCATGGAATTGCAGGTTACAAAGGCTTAGCAGTCAAAGTAGCAGCCTATAACCACTGGCGCTTTTTTTTTTTTTTTTTTTTAAACATGCAGGTTTTGTAGATAAAAGACTTATGTTGTGAATTTTTATGCAGTCATTTAAGTCAACTGATGACATCTGTCAGCTCTGCTGTATTTCCTCCTATTGGGATATGAACGATGAGAGTTGGATCTCTAGCAATTTGCATGCAAAAGAACATTGTATCTTTTTTTAAATGGATGATTATTTCCAGTTATCTCTCCTCAAGGGTTCACTGGCAGAGGCATCCTGCAGGTTTTTCTTTATTATTATTATTATTATTATTATCATTATTATTAATTATTATTATTATCATCATCATCATTATAATCATTGTTATTTATATTGTCCATCCTTCTAGTTTAAAAACAAACAAACAAACAAACAAAAACACAGCTCCTTGGAAGTCTCAGTTACACTGGGTGTGATCAGTTACACTGATCCCAATTACCAAAGCAAACCACAAAATCAGAGGAAAATCTCAGAGAATTTTGAGTAAGATGCTTAAGGTAGTGAGTAGAGAGGATCTCAGAAAAGCTTGGTTGAAAGAGGATCATTCAGTGTAACCACAGGTGACCAAAGCTGATCAGTTAAACAAAAAGACCAAACTTGCTATACAAAGACCACATTAGAATCAGCTGCAACACTTAAAAATAAAACAAAACAAAACAAAACAAAAAACTAGAAATCACAGAATGTCAAATTGTTAACCTTAAAGCACTTTAGAATACAGCTGTGGCCAATGAGTATCTCGTTTTGATTCGAAATGAGGTTTAGTCTGTTTTGTTTAGTAGCCTTAGTGCCATCTGACAAATGGTATGAGATACCAGCTAGCCACAAAATGCCCTACTTTACTGAAAACCTTAGGGAAAGTAGGCTCCAGATTTGTGGGCTTCCCTTAAGCTACTTCGTCAGTAAGTCTTGAACTTGACCTAGAATGATGAATCCCCTGAAAAGGCAACAGAATTATTTAAACTTTCTGATCTTTAGTCCCTTAGTATTTCCAGTGAGACATATCTACACTGATATCTGTCTACAAAAGTCTGGACTGGGACAACAAATATGCATAGAGTCACACATATTTATATGTATATACAACCTGATATCTAAAATGTAAGTATATATATTACTTTTATACATGTGCATATATATTTGCATAAAATTAAATGCAACAACAACAAAAAAAGTTTAATTTGTTTTAGGTCTCATAAACCAAAGCAACAGAAAGGTTTCATGCAATATTCCTTCCCAATTGACCATGTCCACAAAAAAAGGCAAAGGGAATTCCCTTTCACTGAACATTTGGCCAAAGACATAGAGCTTTGGGCACAAAAAGTTTCTATAAGAATACTTGGTCATTGGCCTGGCATATTAGTAAGACAAACTTTTTTGACTTTTTCACTGAGCTACTGTACATAGTGATTTTCTCAGTATGTATGCCTCCTTCTTTTTTTCCTGCTTCAGATTTCTTTTGGTGAAATTTAAGATTTGGGCAATTTTACTGAATGGTTATCTCAACAATGAATGTGTTGAATGTCCCAGCATCCCAGTCAGAGACAGAAGAACTAAGATTCCTAAGTATATCTAATGACTATGTAATAGGAAGCCAACAGGTCTTGGGCAGCTGTCTTGGATATGTCCATACACAATAGAACAATAGTGTGTGTTGAACATTTCAATTATTCTTCTTCACTGAGATTAATGTCCTAAAGTCATTGGACCCATCTATTTTATGTGTGCATTTATTTATCCACTGGAAAACCTGGAGAGGAACTGTTCTCAACAAATAAATAAATAAATAAACTTTTTAAATGTAGAAAAAATAATTTCATATAACTATATTTATGTATGTACACATAGATTGCATAAATATACTTACAGCATTTTATATATCTATATGTTTTTTACTATATAGGATAAGGCAACATACATTATTACAGAACAAACTCTTCTATTTAAATTTTGAAGAAGTAGGAAAGAAAAAAGAAAACAAACCTGGAATCAGATGTTAAAGTAAAATTATATGAGCTAGTTTTTATTGTCCTAATACCTTATGCTAAAAATTTTCTTTTTCCTTTGTTGTGTTGATTTTTTTTCTTTTTCTTTTTTTTTTTTTTTTGTTGGACATAGGCAAGGAACTATAATACTTGAGCTGTTTCAATGTGTGGGAAGCTATTTTTGGAGATACAGAATAATTGCTATTCAGAAACTGTGAACACCAGCAGTTCTCAAGTTCAAAAGCTGACCTATCACAGCATTGCATAATAAGCATGTTTTCCTTCCTCCTCTAATGTTGAGTTTTGCATTGTCTACTCTAAAGGGTACACCATGTCTTTGAATATATTCAGCAAAATTAATAAGTCCAATAAAAGAAGAAGATAACCTTATCAGTATTTCCTTGTGTCGGATTGTAGACTGAGGAAATGAGCATTGTATGAGCTTTTATAAAACTCTGTTTCTTCAAAAATATTGCTGAGTATATAATAGGAATGAAGAAAAGGGATTGCATATGTAATGGAAAAGTTCTGATTTGTATTCAAAATGCATGACAACAGATACTTTATAATATTTAGCAGTTCTTGTTATGAGTAGCACCTTGTCTCTCAATATCCTGTAAACAAATGGCCCACAAGCAAGCTTGCAATAACTTAATGATCCATAAATAAGAAAGATGTTGCAGCTTTTGAAAAAGTTTCAACTGAGATTTTCAAAAGTACAAGAAAAAAAATAAGGTTTTAAGCATGTGTTTAAGCTCTGTAAACAGCAATTTATGCCTATTATTGTTATTGTTTACTGTCAGCAAGTGTCCTGTTTGTTCTGGTGACATTTAAAAGTTCAGTTTGTGAAAATGATGTCAAAAAGGGCTCGGTGCTGGGGCCGGTCCTCTTTAATATCTTCATCGATGATCTGGACGAGGGCATCGAGTGCACCCTCAGTAAGTTTGCAGATGACACCAAGTTAGGTGCGTGTGTCGATCTGCTTGAGGGTAGGAATGCTCTGCAGGAGGATCTGGATAGGCTGCACCGATGGGCTGAGGTCAACTGCATGAAGTTCAACAAGGCCAAGTGCCTGGTCCTGCACCTGGGGTGCAATAACCCCAAGCAGAGCTACAGGCTGGGAGAGGAATGGTTGGAGAGCTGCCAGGCAGAGAAGGACCTGGGAGTGATGGTGGATAGTCGGCTGAATATGAGCCAGCAGTGTGCTCAGGTGGCCAAGAAGGCCAACGGCATCCTGGCTTGTATCAGGAACAGCGTGACCAGCAGGGCTAGGGAGGTGATCGTCCCCCTGTACTCAGCTCTGGTGAGGCCGCACCTCGAGTACTGTGTTCAGTTTTGGGCCCCTCGCTACAAGAAGGACATGGAGGTGCTTGAGCGGGTACAGAGAAGGGCAACGAAGCTGGTGAGGGGCCTGGAGAACAAGTCCTACGAGGAGCGGCTGAGGGAGCTGGGCTTGTTCAGCCTGGAGAAGAGGAGGCTCAGGGGCGACCTTATCGCTCTCTATAGGTACCTCAAGGGAGGCTGTAGCGAGGTGGGGGTTGGCCTGTTCTCCCACGTGCCTGGTGACAGGACGAGGGGGAATGGGCTTAAGTTGAGCCAGGGGAGTTTTAGGTTAGATGTTAGGAAGAACTTCTTCACTGAAAGGGTTGTGAGGCACTGGAACAGGCTGCCCAGGGAAGTGGTGGAGTCACCATCCCTAGAAGTCTTCAAAAGACGTTTAGATGTAGAGCTTAGGGAAATGGTTTAGTGGGGACTGTTAGCGTTAGGTCAGAGGTTGGACTCGATGATCTTGAGGTCTCTTCCAACCTAGACAATTCTGTGATTCTGTGATTCTGTGTGAAATACTCTCATGGCAAAAATTTGTGGTATTTAGTCTTTGCACTGCAGGTGCTCCAAAGAGAAAATGGAATTAAAGACTACAGGTACAATAATAGTGAAAGAAGAACAATTATCTGCATATTTATAAGGGTTTTCACACAATTCTCTCTTAGGGCTTCGTAAAAGATTTTAGATACCAATGCCACTACCAGAGTAAAATAGAAATAACAGTATTGTAATATAGACAGTTGGACTCGATGATCTTTGTAGGTCACTTCCAACTGACCTATTTTATTCTATTCTATTCTATTCTGTTCTGTTCTGTTCTGTTCTCTTCTGTTAAATTCCAGAACACACAACGAGTTGTTTTGGAACAAGGAATAAATAAATAATCCTCTTGTCTATAAGTCCCATGTTATTGCAGATTGCACTGCTAGATCTGAGAGAATAAACCTCCTGCTAAAAATTATTTATTTGTATTGGAAATCTTCTGAATAATTTACCCTTGGAAAATTCTGAATCCACATGGCTATTTCTATAAAAATTTTCAGTGCAGTTTTTATATACTGGTTATCTTTATGTATTTGCTTTGAAACCTGTGACTTTTTCCCTATTTATAACAGTTTTAGTGGTGCATTTTAGTTCAGGGAGATGTACCAGTGTCAGGCAAGGGACTACTTTTGAATATTTTCTGACAGGTTCTGTATTCTTAAGGTATCATTCAATACCATCCCAACAGTATTCTGACCATTTTGTTGTGTCTGCAATATTATAGGAAATGAAGTCTCTCCAATGTTGATTTCTTTCATGAAATCCAAACATTTTTATTGTCACTAGTAGCTAGGGAAATAGTAAATAGTCTCTCCCTTTCTCCCTACCTATCCCTCCTCCTTTCCTAGCATATATGTCATCCATTTATTTATTTATTTATTTATTGTAATCTAGGTGAGTCTTAATGATGATATACTAAATCTTCACCACGGTCAGTCATTAGAGATCAAATGTACTCTTTGGTCCGTGATCATTCATTAGAAAAGTTTTTGGCTCATCTTAATTGGATTACCCATTTTAAAAAATTTCACAGGCCTCTGTTGCTTGATGTAGGACACTCTTCATTTATTTTTTTTCCTAATTTGTCTGTTTATGCCTAAATTCCTTTCCAGCCAATGAAACGAGATGATGTAATGATCTCCATCTATGCCATCTTCCTTTTCCTCCACATTCCTTCTAATCAATATGTGGAAATTCATATTAAAATAAATAAATACATAATAAATAAAACATTATGTTTTTCTATGATCTTAGGTCCAGTTACTATTAGCTTAGTTTAATCAGGGAATTTCACAATGTTAAAACAGGGGGTATTCTCTACACTCAGTTTGCATGTCTGGGATTCTTTTACTATCAATGGAAAGCCAAAGGAACCTCCAAAATAAGACTTTGATGACTAAGTAGCTTTTGCATACCTACAGCCAAATAGAATTCTACTCCTCAAGAAAACTCTTTAGTGGGTCTTTCAATGGGGTTACTTATGAGATATGTACATACTCCATTAAAAAAATAATAATAATAGAAAAAGATAGAATTTGTGCAAGTGTAAAGAATATCAAATTGTTTCTCAAAGTAATTCATGGAAGTATTTCTTACATGTATGTTTAGCTGCATACTTCACCTCAAAAATTCATTGTGAGTATTCCAGGTTTTTTTCTTGTTGTCCCATTTGTCCAGCTTGTCAAAGTCCCTCTGAATGGCAGCACAACCATCTGGTATATCAACAACTCTTCCTAATTGTGTAACATTTGCAAACTCACACTGGTCACTGAAGATATTAGAGAGCACTGGCCCCACTGACCCCTTAGTCACTCCTAGGTTCCAGCTGGACTTCTTTCCCCCACAACCCTGATCTGAGGCTGTCAGATCAACCAGGTTTCAGTTCACTCACTGTCCACTTACCTAGACCATGCCTGATCTGTTTGTGGTCAGGTAACAGCAGACTGTGTCAAAAGTTTTTCTGAGGTTAACATATATAATATCCACTGCTCTCCCCTTGCCACTGAGCTAGTCACTACATTGTAGAAGGCTAAGATTTAATGAGGAATGTTTTCCCTTTCATAATTTCATGTTAATTATTCCCAATCACTTTCTTGTCCTTCATATATTTGGAAGTGGTTTCTGGAATTATTTGCCCCATCACTTTTGAAATGATAGAAGAGAAGCTGGCCAATCTCTAATTCCCTGAATCTTCCTTCTGGCCTTTTGCCTGAAAAATAGGTGATAGTTGCTCTCTTCCTTTTCTTAGGGATGTCTCACAATGACCGTAGCCTTTCAAAGATGTTCGAGAATGACCTCGCAATGACATTAGCTAGCTCCCCCTGTATTCATTTTACATCTTGTCAGATCTAATGGATTTGAGTACATCCAGTTCGCTTAAATGTTTCATAAGCTGCTTCCTCCACCGAGGAGTACCACTTCTTTCCTCCAGATTTTCCCTTCTGTCTCTGTGAGCTGTGGATACAGAAGGCAAATCTTACTGGTAAAGATCAAGGCAAAGAAGTCTTGGAGTAAGTTTCTCCTGTTATTTGTCACCAGGCCCCCTGCCTCATTCTGCAGCAGATCCACATTTTCCACTGTTTTTCTTTTGTTGCTGATGCACATGTAGAAGTCTTTTTGCTGGCCTTCATGTCCTGAACCAAAATCAACTTCCATGTAGGCTCCTAACCCCATCTGTGCAAGAGTGTCTCTATATTCCTCCTGTGTCTCTGTATCTATATATAAAAACTGATGACAACTATTATCTGTACCCTTCATTTTTACGTATTTTCATAAATTTGGGCTTTACCAGTTCTATTTATATGAAACATTGTTTTAATCATGATTTAGTAGATGCTTATGACTGACGTCATAAAGAGCCCTGGGCAAGAACTAGATATTTTGCTTTGCACAGTTGGTTCTTTTTGTTTCTTCCAAAAATGATTTCTCTGCTAAGTTAAACCATAAAAAATAATGTCATGAGGGCATTAACAAAAGTTATCACAGAAATATTTCCCTTTTATTTTTTTTTTCATTCTTAAACTTAATACATATATATTTTTTTAATGATTGTTTTCTTTGTAGGATATGATATCAAATAAGACAGTGGAAATATTCCATTTTGACAGACTAGGAAAAAATAAAAAAAGCAATTGAAATTGCCTGTTTTAAAAAATGTGTTAATTTTTGATGTTAACAGTATTGTTTCTCTTTTCAATGTATACACATAATCAATTTCCAACCATTGCTAAGAATGACTTAATAAGAAAGTCCACATCTATAATACTTGTGTTCCAAACAGTAATTTTAGACTACAGTCAGCAGACTCTTTTTCATGTCCCTAATAAGCTCCTCTTTTTCATAAACATTTCAATCCCTTTGAAGAAGATTTATGACATAATATAAAAGCACATTGCAATAAATTATTTCTCTCTATATATGTCTGTAGATACATAGGTGTATAACCATCAGTATTTGAGCAATTCTCAGTATAAATATAGACATAGGTATATGTGTAATCTTTCCCCATTAAAAAGAATTATTTCTGCAAACTACTAAAATATTTTCCTCTAACCTAATTCCTGAAATATTGTAAAGCATAATAGACAAGGTCTGTGCCTATAGGGAGAATTTCTTTTCATCCCAACTTTCCATGTCTTCCTAGGGCATGTCTTCTTCCACCTCAAAAACTTTCCTTGACTCTTCCAGTTTTCTCCTCCTCATTTGTGCTTAATTCATTTCTCATCTGCACTACAACCCTATGGCACTTATTCTGCCTTGCTCTCAGAGGTTTATAAGTCATAGTCTTTAAGTAACTATTTTTCTAAGCCATGACCATGCAACTGACATGTCCTGCTTTGGGGAGTATTTTTTCCTTGCATGTTTTATAACAACCCACAGTTTCAGTGATTTTGCCATTTTACAGGCTTTTGCCAAGCACTCTGTCTTTTCCGGTTCTGTTATCCTGTTTGTCAGACTAGTTCAAAGTAAAGAGAGGATCTGGGGGGCAATCCCAGATTCCAATTAGACAGGAAAGGCTGCTTCATTGTTCTTCTCAGTGTGAGTTTAATCTCATCTTTCATGACTGAATCAGAAACAAAAGTGTACCTTTTTACATTTGTGTATATTGAATTGTCCTATTGATTTCAGTTAAAGGGCACCATGAACTATTTTCCATATAAAGATATGCTGCAGTAAGCTAAAGATGAAATAAACAGTAAAACATACTGTGATATAGATAACATTAATATACGAAATTTGAAAGCCAATTGCTAAAACTTGTGCTCCTTTTCTATGTTTGGAAGTTATTCTTAAAGTTTTGCACTGAAGTTAAAATCAGGTTGACTAAAGAGTACAAGTTAAAAAGATGTAAAGCTGAAGAACCTTGTGTCCTTTTTGTTTTTATTTTTTATTTTTTATTTTATTTTTATTTTTTAGTGGTTCCTGACACGTAATATCACTGGAAAGACACACGTAATATTACAGGAAAGACACAATGCAGAATCTCAGAGAATGATATTTCTTATCCTCTGGGATCCCAGCTTAAGTGGCTGAACCATGATCCTTAAATCCAGATCTCAGTTGAACATTGGTACAACGTCCAAAGACCACTGATTTTTTATTTCCTTTCTTGTGTTGTACCTACTACAACAGATCTTGTACTCCTATCAAGCATCAGCAATGGCAGCACAAGAATAAGGGGCATAGAGAAACAAAAATAAGGAAAATGAGAGTATCTGTCAATATATATGACTTATATACATGTATATATATATATAAATATATATCCCTATTTATTTATTTGTTTGTTTATTTATTTTCCAGAAGGGTCTTAGCTACAAAAACACTGAGGATCTCCTCAAAGTATACCTTTTTGTGTTGTTTCCTAGCCTTTCCAGTACACAGTTTGGAAGGTTTTGAGACCAAACGAGGGCGTGTGATAGGTCACATTATTCTTTGCACATATTTTATAAAATATGAATATCTTTTTTTTTTTTTTTTTTTGGCTATGCATCTGAAGAGACAATTCCTAGATAAAAACATTTTAGCAGACACCTGAAAGCAGAAGTAACATGCCATGAGTTTGTTGTTTTCCTGTGGATAGAGATACATAAGTAAACTAGTCCCAAAGTGTGAAATCTGGCATTGTCTTATGATTGTCTATACTGGGGAGGTGCTAGTCCAGTCTCTGAAATTGCTAACCAGACCAACACATTCCCATATAAAATACATACATAATTCAGTGGGATAGCGTATCCTAAGTGCCACCATTGAAAAGATGTTAGGATCCAATGAAACAAAAATAAGATGTTCAAACCCCCTCAAAATCATTTGCATTTCCTTAGTGTCAGTTCATGTAAGATCCCTTCTGTGTCTGGACCTTTGTGCCTGGATTTGCTGATCTAAACCATTACATTTAAAAGCCTAGTATTTAACAAAAGACAAAATAGCCACTCAAGCCTTTTCAGACAAACCACTAGCTAGTGTGGGCAAGGCTTCTGTAACTAACTGCATGCACAGAATGAACTGATAGAAGCTGTGAGTTCTTTTGAATCTGCCATCAATATATCACCAACCAGTTACATTCAGGTTGGGGTGAGTTCAAAACTAATACTTCCACATTTGTAGCAAAATGTGAACTTTTGCACCTTGAGATTTAAATGCGTGACAGTGTTTAAATATATTAATCTTCGTAGTCCATAGACCAGGAAGACTGTAACACTACAGCAGCAGCTCAGGAGGCAGGAAAAGAGAAGGTAAGAGTTCAGTTGATGTCTTCATAAAGCTGTCTTTGACACTTGGCCCCCTAGAGACTATGACTTTCCATCATCAAATATGAGCAACGGGTGGTGAAGTAATCATCAGCCAATGTTTATGCAGTCTTTTGAAGTTGAGAAATGCTTCTCCATGCTTCTTTTTCTCTTTTTCCCTCAACTTCTGGCAGGCATGTCAATGGGACATTTTTGCCCAAAGCACTATTTTAGCCTTTTATTTTACAGAGATAAATTAGACATTTTGTTCCATTCTCTACAAAATAATAATTAAAAGAATGAAAAGGTCTGATTTGATTCCTAATATGCAGTGAAAGCTTAAGCTGACTAATAATTGCTAATACACCACTTAAAGCTTCCTCTGACTCACAGCCAACTGCACAGGGCAAGTCAAAACAGCCTTGGATAAATAATTAAAGCATTTAAAGATGTTAGGCTTATATTTTGATCTTAATCTTTAGCTGGTATAAATCTGCCCAGTTCAACAGAATGAGTAGTGCTGCAGAAACCAAAGACTGGATCTTATTTACATGACTTCCCCAGACTAAAAGTGAGTAGAATTTGTATTCATCAATACTTCTTAATTCAGGTATCTATTTCTCACTGACTGATAGTTTTGAAGCATCTTTTGAATGGCAATAAACATTTTATAATAAACATTTATAAACATATTATCCTCTCATTTCTCTACTTCCCTACAGAGGTGATTTCAGGTAGTTCTGAAATAGACACATTTTAAATTATGCATCCATCTCATATAACTTAGTCTGCTAGACTGACATAAACATCTAAGCTCATTACTGTGGGCTCCTTTCAGTTGCGACATTTCAGAAGGTATGAGATCTAGAAATGCTTGTTTCTGCCTTCTGACTGTGAAGGAGAAAATATATCTAATTCACATATTATCTACATTGTTATCTCTAATTTAAGGTAAGATGAATATTTTGCCATAAAATAAGCTTGTCAGTTAAATGTGCTTTGAATTACACAGGGTCTCTGCACTAAAAAGGTTTCACTTAAATGAAACTTCACAGCCTACCAGAAGAGAGGTAGCTGGTACAGAACAGTAAATTCCTCTCTTAAACTGAGTATGCAACAGGCATGTTGCAACTTTCACCTCCTTCTGTTTGTTTTCTTTCTTCCAAAGATATTCTTTCTCACAGTTCTATCACAGTTCTATCATATACTTTTCCCTACATTTTTCAGATAACTTCAATACCACTGAGGATTTCTTGAACCCTGGTATAGAGACAGTGGTCAGGTGAGCAGGATGTGGACCAGGCTAGGAACCATGTGTGGTGGTTTTACCGTGCTGGGCAGCTAAACCCCACAGCCGCTCTCTCACTCCCCCTCCTTTAGATGAGGAGGGGGAGAAGTAAAGCAAAGAACAACTCACGGGTTGAGATAAAGATAATTTAATTAAAGGGAAATAATTATTATAATTAAAGACTACCGTGAACTAAACAATTTAACTAAGGGGAAATAAAAGGGAAAGGGGAAAAAAGGAGGAAAACAAACAAACAAAATAAATGAAAGCTATATGGAAGTGCAGAGGAAAGAAATTACTCTCTACTTCCCACAAATGAGCGATGATTGACCACGTCCTTGAAGCAAGGCCTCAACGCACGCAGCCGGTGTTCGAGAGGAGGACCGACGTCTTCTCAACGAGAGCCCACCCCTCCCCTCTTCTTCCTGTTTCCACCTTTTATTGCTGAGTGTGACATCACATGGTATGGAATATCCCTTTGATTGGTTTAGGTCAGCTGCCCTAGTGATGTTTCTCTCCTCACTTTTTGCCCACCCCCTAGGAGGGTTAGAGAAAGGCCCAATGCTGTGCCACTGCTGCTCAGCAGTAGACACAACCCTGGTGTGATAACACTGCTGTTCCAGCTACAAGTACAGAGCACGGCACTATATGGGTTGCTGCCGGGAAAGTTAACATTCCAGCCAGACCCAGTACACCATGACAGTGTCATTCAATTATTTCATAATTGTTTCTTACATACAGAAAGAAAAGCAGTCTGGAGGTGGCCAGAAAATGGCCAAGGCTCCCTGCCTTACATGTTCTTCAAAACTTTGTTAGCTCATATTCTAACAGTCTGGGAGACAAGACACACTAATTAAAGAAAATGGTGCTTGCAGTAGCCTCCTTAGGGGTCACCACAATTTGGGTAGAAGCAGAAAGCTCAGATCTCCAGGGTTCTTCATCCCATCTTCATCCTTCCTGTGGTGCCTGAAAAACTCTAGTCTTTACAGTGGCAACAATCATTTTTCCTTTAGTCCTCTGTGTGTGTGAGCTACTTGTGCTCAGATAGCCTTAAGGAGAACATATCAGCTGCCAAATGGAACTGGTTTTGCTTTAGGGCTCCACATACTCCTATTGCTTCAGTTGTGGTCTAGAAGAAGAAGTAAGAGAAAAAATAAAATGAGATTACTGGAAAGCTGAGATGCCTTAAGATAGTGGATTCTGGGGTCAGATAGCTGTTTGTTTGTTTGTTTTTTTGTTTGTTTTTTGGTGGGGGCAATAAGCAATATAGATTAAGCATTTAATATATTTATTAAAAGACACAAAAATGAACCAGTTCAGGAAGGAAGCCAACTTAATTTGGTTAATAGAACCATAGGTATAATCAAGTTACAGTGAAACTTTTGAAATAGCTATGGAAATCACAATTCTAATCCATAAGAAGAATCAAAATAGCAAATCTGCTTTTTAATGCAAGCTCCCATAGACCTCAGTTCCACTGTCCTCACACAGAGGTTGCACCATTTATAAATGGTTATTGTCCCAGGTGAACAGATTCAGCAAAGCATACCTCATCTGGATCCAGACAGGTATGTTAGTCTAGCATGCAACTAAAATTATAAAAGATGGATCAAACTTAGAAATTGTACTTTTGTACAATTGCTACTCCTCTGGCACTACCTGAATTCACTTCTACAACAGATTAAGAAATATGAGAATATAATGGAAATATTATATCTACATAAATGGCGGCTGTTTAAATTTCCATTTATAGTCAGTGATCTCATTCAGAGATCTTGCATACTGGAAGAGGGGTCATCAACCTGTTGATATGTTCCATTCTTACCATTTCATCATTCTAGCCACCCAGTGCAGAATAGCCACAGTGAAAGCTACGTAGAAAGAAAATATAGAAAAAAAAAGAAAAAAGAAAAAAAAAAATAATAAAAAAAAAGGTGAAATAGAGCAGAGAAAAGACTGATAATAATAATAATTTTGGTATAATAATAATAATTTTGGAATGACATAATAATAATTTTCAAATACTCAGAAGTCACATATAAAGGAGAAAAAGAAAAGAGTTCCCAATATTTAATAAGTATGGGAGAAATAATTAGGAACATAAACAACAGTAGGGCTATCTTTCTAATGAAATGGATTATTCCAAAGTGGAGTAAATCACCTGGAAATGTTGTAATGTGTCCATGTCTGAAAACTTTGGTGAACAGGTAGAGGTCATAGATTTGACTTCCTCCTGAAGTGTCTTCCAGCTACACTTCTAACGATTTTATCACTGTATTTTTCTGTGCTAGGGGATTGGTAAATGATCCCTGTGGGTGGAAATGGACTTACCACCATCACATAGGCCTCCTGACACCGCCAACAGATTTTAAATGAAGAGCTAGACAGTCTGTAGTTCTTTAATATGGCTTTGCTGCCAAGGGGCCCAACATGTTTCCCATAATGAGGCAAGGGTAGGAGGAGAGAAGAGGGAAATTCCTCCATTCTTTATATTTCCATATTATTTTGTAATTAATTTGGTGCTTTTACAGAAAATTAATTGGTTTTTGATAATGAAATAGAGAGGACTAGTCAGACACTAGCAAATTAATATATATACATATATATATATATCACTGTTTAATAGGCCTCCACATCAGACTGATAATGCTGTCTCCCTCAGGTGTTTAAGAAAAAAATAGCCCAAGAGGAGACACTGTGAAAGTACTTGTTAATTTAAGGGTTAATCCGCCCTTCTTACCCACTCCCCAACTCCCTCACAACTAAAGCTAAGCAGATTAATTAAAACTTAAAAGGATTCTGATTTAGTTATGAGTAAGAAAGTGAAGTGCTGCAGCCTCACTCCTATAATTCACCATTGTAGAGTGACATTCGGACAGGCCTGAGCTATAATTAGCTTATGATGTAGTACGTTCCCTGCAATTCTTCACAAAGCCATGGCCTGTCTTTTTTTTTTTTTTTTTTCCTGTCTTGCTGCCTCTTTCCTCTCTTGTCTCCTAAGATGAAGGTATTTAAAAGTGGTAAACATTAATTTGTAGGAAGATGACAGGTGTGGGTCATACAGGAGGCTGATGAATCAGCTCTATAAGCTCAACAGGTATCTGCTTCACTTCATCTGTCATCCCTTGGTGAAACAGAAAGCCGTTCTATAATATTTCTACTTAATATTTCATTTTTTCCCAATATATTATCTGTGGAAAATCAAGGAGGAAAAAAAAAAAAAAAAAGAAGAGATCCACAGTCAAGAGTATCTCCCTGCTCTGTTCAGTGTACTATGAACATTCATAGAGCAAGTTAAATATTTTCTACATGTAGAGACTGTTTCCACAATTTTTTACTGTAGAAAATCATTTACAAATTTCTGTAGTCATAACTTTCAGTCATTAACCCCACAAAATAAATAAATAAATAAATAAATCATCATTTATGGAGAGCTGATATAAAACCTATAAAATTAGTCAAATGTCCTTAAAGATACGAGAAAGAAAATATTCACTTCTATAAGGTTATGTGTTAGCTCTTTTCAGAGGTGTTTTGCAATCTGAAACTAATCCTGCCCTTTGGACTTTGGTCGAAAGCTCTGGTAGTAGCTTTCAAACAGGAGACACAACTGAATGTTGTGCACTTGGATGTGCACAAGTCGATGGGGCCGGATGGGATCCACCCAAGGGTACTGAGAGAACTGGCAGAGGAGCTGGCCAAGCCACTGTCCATCATTTATCAGCAGTCCTGGCTATCGGGGGAGGTCCCAGTTGACTGGCGGCTAGCAAATGTGACGCCCATCTACAAGAAGGGCCGGAGGGCAGACCCGGGAAACTACAGGCCTGTCAGTTTGACCTCAGTGCCAGGGAAGCTCATGGAGCAGATCCTCCTGAGAGTCATCATGCAGCATTTGCAGGGCAAGCAGGCGATCAGGCCCAGTCAGCATGGGTTTATGAAAGGCAGATCCTGCTTGACGAACCCGATCTCCTTCTATGACAAAGTGACGCGCTGGGTGGACGAGGGAAAGGCTGTGGATGTGGTTTACCTTGACTTCAGCAAGGCTTTTGACACCATCTCCCACAGCATTCTCCTCAAGAAACTGGCTGCTGTTGGCTTGGACTGGCGCACGCTTTGTTGGGTTAGAAACTGGCTGGATAGCCGGGCCCAAAGAGTCGTTGTGAATGGAGCCAAGTCCAGTTGGAGGCCAGTCACTAGTGGCGTCCCCCAGGGCTTGGTGCTGGGGCCGGTCCTCTTTAATATCTTCGTCGATGATCTGGATGAGGGCATCGAGTGCACCCTCAGTAAGTTTGCAGATGACACCAAGTTAGGTGCGTGTGTCGATCTGCTTGAGGGTAGGAAAGCTCTGCAGGAGGATCTGGATAGGCTGCACCGATGGGCTGAGGTCACCTGCATGAAGTTCAACAAGGCCAAGTGCCTGGTCCTGCACCTGGGGTGCAATAACCCCAAGCAGAGCTACAGGCTGGGAGAGGAATGGTTGGAGAGCTGCCAGGCAGAGAAGGACCTGGGAGTGATGGTGGATAGTCGGCTGAATATGAGCCAGCAGTGTGCTCAGGTGGCCAAGAAGGCCAACGGCATCCTGGCTTGTATCAGGAACAGTGTGACCAGCAGGTCTAGGGAGGTGATCGTCCCCCCTGTACTCAGCTCTGGTGAGGCCGCACCTCGAGTACTGTGTTCAGTTTTGGGCCCCTCGCTACAAGAAGGACATGGAGGTGCTTGAGCGGGTGCAGAGAAGGGCAACGAAGCTGGTGAGGGGCCTGGAGAACAAGTCCTACGAGGAGCGGCTGAGGGAGCTGGGCTTGTTCAGCCTGGAGAAGAGGAGGCTCAGGGGCGACCTTATCGCTCTCTATAGGTACCTCAAAGGAGGCTGTAGCGAGGTGGGGGTTGGCCTGTTCTCCCACGTGCCTGGTGACAGGACGAGGGGGAATGGGCTTAAGTTGCGCCAGGGGAGTTTTAGGTTAGATGTTAGGAAGAACTTCTTCACTGAAAGGGTTATGAGGCATTGGAACAGGCTGCCCAGGGAAGTGGTGGAGTCACCATCCCTGGAAGTCTTCAAAAGACGTTTAGATGTAGAGCTTAGGGATATGGTTTAGTGGGGACTGCTAGGTCAGAGGTTGGACTCGATGATCTTGAGGTCTCTTCTAACCTAGAAATTCTGTGATTCTGTGATTCTGTGAATGCACCTTATAATGATATCCGTAATACTTACTGGACAGATTGGTCCCTTCTGTGGGATAGGACATACTGGATTTTATTTTGAGAAGTTAGAAGTTTTTTAAGCAATGTTGAGAATAACCACCTAAAAAGATAAAAAGAAAAAAAGAATAAAAAGAAAAAAGTAGTTTTTCACATCTTATACCTTAGTAGCTAAAACACTCACTGAGGCTTTGAAAAATATTGACTTCTTCCTTTTGTCAGAGAGATGCATGCTCAGACCTTCCTTCTTTCAGGAAGTCTGCCTTAAGTATCAATCTGAAAGTACTTCTGAGAAGTAGAGGTAAATATAGTATCTATGTTTTGAAGCTTATCTTCATATAGAAAATAAATCCACATGCAGTAAGCCAAAAAGGGGGCAACAAATGAGCATAAGTTTAAAGTATGCTGTAATATGGTAGAAACACTAAATTGAACTGCAGACCTTGTTCCAAGTACTTAATTATTTCACCTGTTGCATTTTTTTCCCCTTTCTGCTCAATGAAATTAATTCAAAAGGAGGTTTGTAGTATGTTTTTCTGTACATATTTGGTATGCAATGACAGGCCAGAAAACCACAATTTGGTGGGGTAGAATATGAGTCTGAATCACCTCTGGCAAAGGAAACAAGCCCGATCTCTCACATCTGGGCAAGCAGCCTGACTACTTAGCTGTTGCTTAAGAAGGGGAGAAGGGATCAATTTTCATCTTGACACTTTTAAAAAATCTGGAAGGCACTGCACCAAATGTGGTGCTCAGCCCAATAGCCTTGTACTGGTTACTTGATTTTTTTCACAGCATGCCTCCTGGACTGAGTATTTCAACAGGCAAGCAGAAGAACAATTACTTTCCAAGCACTATCCTGAGGTGTTTTGGAGAAATTCTTCAGAAATTCACAGGTAGAAAACAAGCATGGAGATTAGGTCTCTCTAGAGTTATTTCAAGATTCAGTGTATTCAGCAACAGAGGAGTTCATGTTGCTGTTGGGTTTTAACACTTCTGTGCTCTTTAGGAAGGTCAGACAAGGGAGACGAGGAGGGTGCATCACCCTCTATGTCAGAGCAACTGGAGTGCATGGAGCTCTTCCTGGGGATGGGTGAGGAGCTGGCAGAGAGCTGATGGGTCAGGATTAAAAAGAGGGGGTGCAGGGGACAGAGACAGGAGGACAGGGACAGTGGAGTTCTGCTACAGGCCACCGGATCAGGAAGACCAAGAAAATGAAACTATAGACAGCTAGAAGCAGCCTCATGTTCATAAGCCCTGATCTTCATGGGGGTTTTCAATCACCCTGATATCTATTGGAGGGACAGCGCAGCATGGCATAGGCACTCTAGGAGGTTTATGGAATGCACTGATGATAACTTCCTTCTCTAAGTGATAGAGTTTAATAGAGCATATGCCAGTTGTTCTAACATTGCACGTAGTATTAAATATTGGTAGACCAAATAGGTTGGATTTGCAGCAGCTGAAATGTACTTAAACAGGCAGACTGGTGTAGGGGTCAGCTCACTTGCCTAAATTTAAGTATCTAAAGCTTTAGAAACAAAGACAACTTCATGAGGCTGACAGATAATGACATATGAGATATGATGATCTGTGCAATCAGATTTTATGACAAGAGAAACCATGTATCCTTGGGTGACTGAAATACATCAAACACCTATATGTAGGCAATGCTATTAAATACACAAAAAGAATAATAAATAAATAAATCAGGCCAGCTGGACTCCTGATGCCTTCCCGACTATCAAGGAGAATTAAGCATCTGTCTGTAAATCTCTCAAAGTACTCAGTTCAGTTTACAGCGCCATTTGATATGCACTAACTTCAAACTGCGGCACCAGAGGTGCTAAGGTCTCCCAAAAGTCCTGAGTAAGATGTAGCTGCCCCCTGCAGAAGTCTGGGATACTTTTAGCATCTCAAATTGCAGTTGGTGTCTCCATGAGGCACCTGAATGCAGTCTGGAGTGTTTGTTGGTGACCAAAAGACCTTCATAAATCAACCCAGGCTGCATAATTCAAGTAAGAAGTGATTCAGGTAAGGGCTGAGTTAGAGAATTCCCTCCCTGACATTTTAAGGTGGTTTCAGATTTCAGTTCATGTCATGACTTTGATATTCAATGGTAAATTTAAAACAAAACAAAACAACAGGAAAAAACATTCCAGCATGAAAATATAAATATATATTTAGAATGAGTCAAAAGACAATAAAAATAGGAGTATACCTATGGCTTCTTGAAACATTATGAACTATCCCTATTTCCTAACAGTAAACCAGTAGATTTTTTTTTTTTTTAATTGAATAATCCAGTACAGAGGAAAAAAAAACAACTGGCCTCTTAATAAAGCCTCATGGCAATGAAGGTGGCTCACTGAGATATCCTGGGTGGTGTAGGCATTGCACAGAGCTAACACAGGCATTATGAAACCTGGGCACTTTGTCCATGGATTGTATGTAGATGTGGTATCTGTGCTTTTCTATCATAGGTCTGAGCCCACTGCCAGAATTCCCATCTATCCCTGAGATCTGTATGTAAACAGATATTTCAAAGCTTGTGCCTGGGATCACGTGAAGATTGCCTGTATGAGTTCAAAAATATATATTCTGATGTGTATTTATTACTGCATGTGTACAGGTCTACTTAATAAGTGTTTTTTTGTTTTTTGTTTTTTTTTTTTGCTTATTTGCTGTATGCTGGTTCCTATGACAGCTGGTGGTGGGATCCTTACAAATTCATTTTTTAGCATTTTTAGCATTCATTTTTAGCACCTACTACTCATCACTGCTTATGAGGCCAATTACTGATTTTTCTTTTAAAAATATCTTTGGAAGGCTATTTGGAACTTTGCACAGTTTTATTTTTTTATTTTATTCCTCAAACTTTCTTCCTATAATTAAGATAACAATTCTCTTATTATTTCTATCTTTCTTGCTTTACTCACACAATTACATCACTGGCATATTTCTGTCAGAAAAATGTCAGTGAATATAATTCAAATCTCTAAATAATAATGAAAAAAAGTCACAAAATCCTGTGAGTATCTTCAGATTTTATGCTATAACTTCTGCCAATAGCAAGGGAACCATTCTCACATTTAAAGTTAAATCTGTACATAATATTTGGGAAAATATGTCTAGCTTAGTTCTATTATAGTCTTTTCTTTCTTTCTTTTTTTTTTTTTTTTTTTAAGTAAAAAATAAAATAAAGTGATCACTTTATGAGGCACTTTTGTTTTCTTGAGTTGATTTCCAGGGCTGTGAACATTTTCAGGGAATGGCCCAGATTTCAATACAGTGCCTTTTTGTGATATTATAGATGTCACTCAGTTTTGATTGATTTATATACTTTTGAAAATTTTTATTTGCCCACTGTGGCTTGTGTTTCTACCTCTATGCCAGAAAGAAAGATGTTCCTGAAAGTTCATTCTTTATCTTTGTGCTTATCTAGTTGGAAAATGTATTAAACTATTGAGATTATATCATGCTGGGCACCTGTGCATGACTAGGGGAAAAAAATTTAAATCAGACTGTGAGATCAGAAGTACTCTCATGAGCTATGAATATTTCTCTGTGTAAACCCATCACTAACCAGCAACAACATCAGTATATAACTGCTTATAACTGTTATAACTTACAACTTATAACCTTTTGAAGACCTCAAATAAAAACAGTGATAATTTTGGGGATAATTTAATTTAATTTTATTTTATTTTAAATCAAGAATTTATTCTAGGTCCCTGATATATCACAAATTAAAAAAATATATATTTTTGTTTTGTTTTGTTTTGTTTTAGAAGCAGAGTAGTAATAGATGCACAACACAAGAAATATATCAGAATGAAATGGATAAGTAACACTTTTTTTTCTTTCTTTCTTTCTTTTTTTTTTTTTTCTTCTAGATGATGGAGCTGAAAGAGTTTCCAACAAGACCACTGGCAGGAAAGATCTTCCCAACTGATCACAGGCTTCTGACATATTCCTCGTCCTGTGCCCAAGAATAGCATCCCTTAGGCTATTACAGAAAAGATGAACCTGTGAAAATGTAAGATGTTTACAATTTTAAATGTATATATATATATATATATATTTATATATATATATATATTTCCTTTAACTAATGGGCTAATTTTGGGGACTAATATATTTTGGTTAATACTCAACTAGTTTGTAAAAAAAGATGTATTCAGTAAGACCACAGACTTTCTAAACAGCTTTTTGGTCTCCAGAAATGGCCAGTTACAACTGCCTGTTGAAAAAGCATAAAAAGAAAAACACACAATGATTTTTTATTTTAGCTTTCCGGCTTCCTACAATCTATGGATACACAATTTCCCAACCTGGGAAATTTCTTTGTCCATCACACTCTTTGGTAGGTTTTTCTTCCATGTTTTTATCTAATTTCTTTTTGAACATTTACAATATCTTGTGGTAGTGAGTTTCATAGCTTAATTATGTGCTGCATGAAAAGTACTTTCTTTTAATCATTTTGAACCCACCTTTAGACAACTTTATTTGATAACTCTAAGAATTTGTATTATAAGAAATATCAAATAATTGGTCTTTCTTCACCTCCTCCAGGTTGTCATGATTTCATAGTTTTGTCATAGCCTGAAAAGATTACTTTCCTTACTGAAGAGTCTTATTTCAGTTTATGTCCCTTAACATGGAAATTATTTCATACCTTTAAGCACTTTTCTGTTTTTTTCCTTTATTTTATCAATTTTTCTGCATTTATGCTGTGTATCTTACACAACAATTCATATCAGAATTAAACATACTTTTTTTCATTCTAATACAGGAGCATTTTATACACAGTTTGGACTCCAAAAGTGAGAGTCTGTGGAGAGTTTGGTTCTTTACGTTCAATAAATATTAAGTGTTTTTAATTTATCATGGAAAAAAATCTATTCTGATAGATAAATTCTGGGTTCCATAAAATAAATAAATAAATACATAAAAATAATAATAATAAAAAAAGGAAAATAAAAATTAAAAAAAAAAAAAAAGAGAACTATTTATTTAATATTTGTTTTGATTATTCCATCTGATGTTCTCCAATCTGGTAGAGAGAAAACAATATGTTCTCTTAATGACTATGTTTTTAATGTCTGATGAATTTTCTTCTGTGAGAGAAGGACACAGCTCTTTCAAACTCAGCAGCTGAATAGATCTATACACCCTGCGGCAGAATGTTGCCAGGATAATGACACAGCTAATGTAATTAATTAACCCTTTTGAAGTCTTAATGTTTCAAAATTTCAGGTAATGGCATTTAGGTAGCAATTTTATTTTATTTTATTTGGACTTATGTAAAATTGAAATTTGATGCGTTAGCAAAAAACAAACAAACAAAAAAAAACAGAACAAAACAAAAAAGCAACATCGACAACAAAAAGAAACAAATAAGCAGTCAGATAGGCCTGATCACAATAAATGAAAGAAAAGGAGATAAATTCAGTAAACAGAGAATCAGTAAGCTATATATTTTTTAAAATTGCATTTACCATGACTCACGCAAAATTAAAAAAAAAAATGTTTTGCTTTTTAAATTAACATATATATATATATGCTTTAGTTGTAAAATTTGAAGAATGGGTTTGAAGCCTAGATATGGACTGCAAATCACAATGTGACCTTGGCTGTAGTGCTTAATTGCCATGTGGCTCATTCTATGATTTTTAAAAAAGGATACAATATAATTTCCTTATTCCTGATTTTTTTTTTTTTCTGTCTCATTTATTCATACTGCAAATAGGACAGGATTTGGCCCTTTTTATGGTAAGAACAACACTTAGTATAGTGAGGTTCTGAATTTGATAATAACCTTAAGATACTAAGTCCTGTCGATGAGATGAAACAGTATTGATAAACATGTCTAGGCAATGGAAGTAATTTCAAGTTGCATTTTAATTTTATTCAGGATAAATGAGCGAAATCATGCTTTGATCTACATTGGTAAAAATTGCAGTAATTCTGTTGAACTCTCTGGAATTCTCATTTACACTGAGGTAACTAAACCCCATATTAATTGTTTTTATATTTTTAGAAGAAGTGAAATTAGAGCATGTCTGTTGCTATAAGATTACATTCGGTGTCTTTTTTAATCCATAGAAAAACTGTTTAAGCATTACCAAAGAGGCTGCCATTCTCTGTCAAGCAATCAAGTGACTTCAGAGTTGCTGTATAAATGAAAACTTTGGTCTGATACTAGCCATTTTTTAGAAAACTGTGTCTTCTCATCTGCTCAGTAGTATTTGATCACTAAGAAATCTGATCACTGAGAAATCTCTATGAAGCCACTTACTATACTAAAATCTTTTCTATCTCTCTAATAATGACTTCTATAAATGTAAAAGCTGGACTAGCAATGTAACTGGAGAAAGATCAATATGTATTTTAGCTCTCTTTTCATTATACAATTTTAAAAATCCCAGAATGGTGAAAATAATGGTTTATTCCACAGAGTAAAGTAATGTTCTAAAAATAAATATATAAATAAATGGTTAGAACGTTATACATATATAATTTAAATATATATATAATTTATTTTGATAGTGCTGAAGTCCATGATTTTAGCTCCCCCCCCAAAAAAAAGGAACCTAAACAAGACATTTTACAATAGATATCAGTCAAATTATAAGCTTTAAATTACTCAGAATATTTTGCTAAAAAGACCTCAGCAATAGGTAAAATGAGGATGTAGGAGAAAAACAGTCATGCTGCTAAATCTGCTTTTCTGTTTCTGCATTGGACCAAGAAATAATACTAGGCAAAGGAAAGGATGAAATTTCTTGAGTTGAAATCTTTCATCTTAAGTGCCATTCAGCCACCTTAATAGAGGCATCTAGTGCCATTTTAATACCATGGGATATCCTGCTTGGCCTCTTGTTGCTATTCCAGAGAGATGAAAGTTCTCATAGATCTGTGGATATTTTAGATACCCTTGCTTGTTCAAATGGCACCTATATTAGGCAACTAAAATGTTCTGCTTATGCATATTGGGTAATTCCCTTAGCAAGCATCAATAGAAGACATTTTACACCCTCCTACATGGATTAGGTCCAAGACCATGCTGGAGGGATGCCAACTTACACTTTTATTATCTTGCATTACCACTGCAGTTCAGTGATTAGCAATGGGTATGTAAATGTAAGTAAGGAAGGTCCTTCCATTTGCTATCATTTTAATTTCAGGAATTATCATTTTCAGGAAGTATCACAAGGCTACAGGTGAGCACAGGAACCATTCAGGACAGCAATGACAAGCCACAGTCCTTGGAAAGTTTAGGAGCTATCACAACAAAGAACTGTTTTCTCTAGAACTGATGTTGAGGCAAGCTGAGTAACATTAAAACATCATAGGGCTCGTGTAACAACAGCAAGAACTGCCACCTAAACTCCTAACCCCTCCACACCTTCATTCCAAACACGTTTCCACCTTCATGCTGGATGACAAATTTGACGCAGCTGGGTTCTCTCCCTGTTAAACCCTTGCACTGCAAGCACTATTAAAAGATTTCTGAGTTGACAGAAACAATTCCCTTACTCTGAGGGAGTTTAGGAGTTTGCACACTACATCTGTTTCCTTGCACTTTTTTTTTTTTTCATCCTCCATGACTTTAGACCAATTTCTATCTCTTGTCTAGGAAAATTTTATCCACTATTAAGGATATTCATGATAAACTGGAAATACTTTATTATTATTATTATTATTTATTTTGCATTATATTTTTATTGTACATGTTTATTTTCCATCACAGTTAAATGTTATCCGAATAACGTATATCTCTGCAAACATCAACTGAAATCTTTATTGGCCCTTGCAAAGAGTAACTCAGAACAGTGTAGAAAGTGTTGTATATTAAAAGGTAGTTCGAAGAATCATACCCCATATGAGCACTAGTGTAGCTGATTTTAAGCTATTCTAAGGGAAAATCTGACACAGGAGCCAGGTACACTGGTTTTACACCAGCTGAGAGATTCTCTCTGCCAAGGCAGCACAAAGATCTGGTCCTTTGGCTGATGCTCTGAGCATCTTGGAAAGAATCCTATTTCCATGTCCCATTTTTTATTTTTTATTTTTATTTTCTGGAAATAAGCATTCCAGTGTGTGTGTTCAGTTGTATGTGCATGTTTTACTAGCCCAGAACACTGTCAATAATCCCTTTTCGATCTGATGGCAATATCAGAGTATTAGCAGAGGCTTTTTAATTGTGAGCTTTTAAACAGCCATATTAAAAAAAAAAAAAAAAAAGCAAAAAAAAAAAAAAAAAAGCAATATAATCCTGCCCAAATGTTATTTCAATGCCAATAAAAAATGATGAATAGACTAAAGACCTTAGTAAATAAAACCCTGTTATTTTACTTCAGGGATCATGATTGTTGGCCAGACTCGGGATTTTCACTGAAAATGAGATTGGTGGTTTTATTTTAGCCTGAGTAGATAATTCACATTGAAAACTAGTTCAATAATTATTCTCATTAGTCAACTAGGACAGAACAAGATGCAACGGATTTAAACTGATATAGGGAAATTTAGGTTAAATTTTAGCAGATAAAAAGAGAGAGAGGAAGTGATGGTAAAGAAAATTTAAAAATGCAACAATTCAGGAAACAAAATAAGTAGCATTGAGACGTGATATGAAATGATGAAGGCTGAGAAAAGATTAATCTTACCAAGGAGAAATCTTATCATAACACATTGCTTAAGTCCAGTAAGGAAACAGGAACATATGTCCTTAATTTATTTACACTTCTTTATTATTTCTACCAAGTTTTTTTTTTTTTCTCAAGGAGAGGGTCTTAATTTGATATGTAGTTATTTCCACACACAACAGTTATCAGGGTGCATCCACAAATCCGAAAGGAGACAAAAAGAGGTTTTGAAGGGAGACGATTATTCAACATCAACATATTTAAAGACAATTATTCAGAAGGTTGTAGCAAATGGAGCTACATCTGGCTGGTGGCCCACCACTAGCAGTGTTCTGAAGGCTCAATTCTAGGACCACTGCTGTTCAACATTTTTATCAGTGATCTGGGTGCAGGACTGGAGTACATCCTCAGCAAGTTTACTGGTGACACTAAACTGGGAGGTGCAGTTGAGTCCCTGGAAGGACGAGAGTCCTTGCAGAGTTAGAAGGAATCATCCGGGGATGTTGATCAACAGCAGGCTCAACATGAGCCAGCAGTGTGCCCTGGCAGCCAAGAAGCCAAACCACATTTTCAGATGCATTGAATACAGAAGAGCAAGTGAGTAAAACGAGGTGATTCTTCTGCTGTATTTAGCTTGTGTGTGGCCTCACCTTGAATATTGTGTGCAGTTCCGGGCTGGAACTTATAAAAGGATGTTAAGGTCCTTGAAAGCATCCAGAGGAGTGTGATAAAGCTGGTAAAAGGGCTGTAAGGTGTGTCTGATGAGAAGAGTCTGAGGACACATGGGTTGTCCAGTCTGGTGAAGAGGAGGCTGAGAGGCAGCCTCAGTGTTCTCTGCAGGCTCCTGAGGAGGGAAATGGAGAGGGGGGGTGCTGGCCTCTCCTCTCCTCTCCTCTCCTCTCCTCTCCTCTCCTCTCCTCTCCTCTCCTCTCCTCTCCTCTCCTCTCCTCTCCTCTCCTCTCCTCTCCTCTCCTCTCCTCTCCTCTCCTCTCCTCTCCTCTCCTCTCCTCTCCTCTCCTCTCCTCTCCTCTCCTCTCCTCTCCTCTCCTCTCCTCTCCTCTTTTACCCTTTCTTTATTTTCTCTTCTCTTTTACTTCTTTCCTCTTCTATTTTCTTCTCTTCACACTGAGAGTAGTGTGTCAAAATCCCTTTTCCAGGATTTCTAGGCATATCTTTATTGTACCATGGTTTATTATCCAGCCTTATGGATTTTTATGGATTTTGCTTTGGAATTTCCAAGTTTTATTATATTTATATTTATATTTATATTTATATTTATATTTATATTTATATTTATATTTGTATTTGTATTTGTATTTATATTTATATTTACATTTACATTTACATTTACATTTATATTTATATTTATATTTATTTATTTAAAGAGAAGCAATGCTACCTAGAACTGACCAATAACATTTTATGATTGGACGCAAGGTAGCTGAAACAGTACCATTCTGATGCAGTTATGCTGCTCTTCAGTAATATACGTTCTCTGCTAGAATAAACCACTGGAATTTCTGAACAGTAATCCATTGAGTCTTCAACCAGAATTCAGGTGCTTTTTGCCCTAAAGACCTTAAAATCTGAGGATAATGCAAGAGAAATACATAGGTGTTGTACAAAGAAGCAGTAGTGCTCAGAAACATTGGAAAATATTCTGTATATTTTGAGCATCTAGCACACATAGCTTTAAGAAACCACCAACTAGCAACACATAAAATCGCTGGATTCTGTAACACTGATTTATTTTGCTGCAACCCCAACATATTCAGTAGCACTGTACATGATACATAGGAATAATCAACAGGCTTTATTTCAGTTTAGCCACTAAAAAAACTAATAACTTAGCCTTAGACATCTAGCTTCTTGCAAGCACATTTGGAGAAGCATTTCATCTTCAATGTCTTAATCACCACTTAGAGGTAGATTTAATCATTCTCTAGGGAATCATGTTTCTCCTCATTCTCTAAAGAAGGAGCCTATACCACCAGCTCAGACAACACAACTTGGTAGCTAAGGTAGATCTGAGTCAAAACAAGTAAAATGGACGAGTGCCTACAGAAAATATTATTAAATCAGAACTTATTTTCTGAGATTCTCAATGCTCTCAAACAAAACAAGGAAGATAGAAAATGAGTTTGGAAATCTGCCCATGGTGTTATACTGGTAAAATTATTATAATAAATTGAAATTGCTGCAATGACAGGAATGCTCTCAAGGCCGTTATCTGCACCATGTAATCAAGCAATTAAGCCCCTGACCCATCTTACTGAACTGTAGTTTTCTAAAAGTGAGAGGTTTTGACTAAGTTATCTGTCAAGACATACCCCAGTGTTCAGCCAGGAGAAACTAGATCCTAGGGAGGATGGCTTGTTCCATCATATAATTGGTGTTTCTTTTAGCTGAAATAGACTTCTGTCCTGGAATACCTATCTCCTTCCAAGTGCATAGCAGGAACCTAGAAAACTGGCTTAAACTAAATGCCTAGTTTTGGAATTGGAAAAGTTAGGTAAAATGACCTTCACCCAGCATAAAAATTCAAAATGAATTTTGATAAGGATCTAAAGTAGCTGTTACTGTATTTAATCAACTAGCAGTGATTGATGACTGCTCTTGGACTTATATGAATGTGTCATAGAATCATAGAATCATAGAATATCCTGAGTTGGAAGGGACCCTTAAGGATCATCAAGTCCAACTCTTGACACCGCACAGGTCTACCCAAAAGTTCAGACCATGTGCCTAAGTTCACAGTCTAATCTCTTCTTAAATTCAGACAGGCTCGGTGCAGTGACCACTTCCCTGGGGAGCCTGTTCCAGTGTGCAACCACCCTCTCTGTGAAGAACCCCCTCCTGACGTCCAGCCTAAATTTCCCCTGCCTCAGCTTAACCCCGTTCCCGCGGGTCCTGTCACTAGTGTTAATGGAGAAAAGGTCTCCTGCCTCTCGACACCCCCTTACGAGGAAGTTGTAGACTGTGATGAGGTCTCCCCTCAGCCTCCTCTTCTCCAGGCTGAACAGGCCCAGTGACCTCAGCCGTTCCTCGTACGTCTTCCCCTCAAGGCCTTTCACCATCTTCGTAGCCCTCCTCTGGACACTTTCCAACAGTTTCATGTCCTTTTTATACTGTGGTGCCCAGAACTGCACACAGTACTCGAGGTGAGGCCGCACCAGCGCAGAGTAGAGCGGGACAATCACCTCCCATAGGAACAATGTTTTATTTACATCTGAGAACGTGACCTTTCTGAATCACAACTATAATTCCGAGGGAAATGGAATAAGGAGAAAACTCTGAATAACATGAGTGAAGCACCTATAGATCTGTGTCAGGAGTCTGGAAATCATGGTATGAAAGAACATGTCTGGTTAATGTGATGACAGCAAAAGGGCATAAAAGTAGTGTGAAAAGGTTATAATTAGACTTTAGACTTCTCCTAGTAACTAAATCAAGAATTAATGCTGAATTATGGGGTCTAATAATGAAATCAACTTCCATTTTTTGTGATCCCGTAAACTGTCCAAGAGTAAAAGAATGGTACAGGAATTCATCAAAGGATACAGCCAGTACATTTTAAATGCTGGATGGCTGAGATTTGGATATACCCAAAACCTATTGGGAATAAATGTAGCATAATTCACACAGGAGCTGCATTTTTGTCAGCTCCATAATCCATCTCTTCCCTAGGAGATTTTTTTTTTCTGTTAAAATGAAGCAATGTAGACTTTTTTTAAATATTTTTTTTTCCTATTTTAATCCAGCTTTATTGAACTGTTCTTCATAGTTTGTTAGGTCTCTTTATTCTAGAAATAAATTACAAAAATCTTTGAAGATTAGACATTTTCTGACAGGTCCCCATAAACTTCTAAATTTCATTGTAAGAAACATAGTGTTAAAATGGCTCAATTAAATGTAACAGAATCTTTCTATTGACTTCTGTGCTGTTTGCATTAGTCTTCCATAACTACTAGTGCTCTTGGCACATTTGAAATACTGTTATTATATATCACAAGAGGAAAAAATTGTGTTCAGAAATGTGGAAGGCCTTTGGAGCAGAGCTATAGCAGCTTAAATTCGGAAACAGTCCACTGCTGTTAATTAACCCATACCTATGTATAACTGACAAAAGCAAGAGCATGACACACTGTTTTGTTCATTCTATTAAAAGTCTGCATGCATAGTCTTATGAATATTTCATTAATTTCCCTTTTTAGTAGTAGTATTGATAATGTTTATATATGAAGGAGTATAATTTTTTTGGAGAGAAATTGATTCATTATAACACAACATTGAAATTTTTATGGCAACTTCTCAAGTACATTTCTTGCAATACCCTAGAAAAATAAATAAATAAATAAATACATACATACATACATATATATATAAATTGAAATAGATCTCAAAGCTAGTTTCTTGGGTAGAAAGCTGAGGGTACATCTGTGTGAATAAATGAAATGCTGCTGGAAATGTGGCTGTTCATACTGATGTATATCTAGAGCAACCTTCAGCTTGGTTTTGATCCAGACCAACTAGTGTTGTCCCAAACATTTTTCATTGCATATTTGGCATCCTAGTGTGGGCCAAGGACAACTCCTTTCAGGAGGTTTGGATGCATTCACACAATTTTGGAAGCTGAGGCAGTTTAGTAGTATGCACACAACCAACCCATTGCCCTCAGGACCAGAAAACAGGTCCTGGAAGTATTCATCCCACTAATAACTGGTCACCTGAAATATCTGGTCTTCAAAAAGTTGGTCATAACTCTTCAATTTAAGAGATATTCAAAACCTTGACTGTAGCCATCCTTACTCTTTTGAACCTCTGTTTCAGTCCCGTACTGGAAGAGAACTGTAAAACTAGAGGAGAAGATGTAATATTTATCTAAGACCAGGGATGTCCCAAGATACATTTGTGCTCTCTTGCACAATGCTAAAGAATTTAAAAATCACAGCAGCAAGTTTTCCTCCTTTTTGTACTATTTTTAAACAGAATCCTGCCATAAAAGTAACCTTCCAAGATGTGTATTCCTCTTCTCTCTGTTAGGTTTTGATTCATCTGTGACAAAGATGTTGCTTGGACTTCAGTATTTCCCTCTTCTTGCATTGTAATTATGCTCTGATAGTGACTCTGAGAGGTAAGTTGGACTAGTTTGTGATTCAACTTAGGAGCACTCTCAAATACCTTCCGACATCAAGCAAGAGCAAAATATCAAATGAGGAAAAAGCATCATTAACATCCACTTTGAACTGAAGAACAAATTTGATAATGTCTACGCTAATTTGGCATCTCTCTTTACTCTGAACAGTGTTTTTAACACAAGGCAATCATTCCTGTGGCTTGTTTGTTCCTAGAAATCGCATAACAAATTTAAATCGATATAGTGCAGTGCATCTTAAGGGACTCTTTTATACCCACACAACAACTTACAGTTTATTTTAATGCAACTATGATTTTGAAACTTTTAAGTGAAGTGAAAATCCTTATTGATATATATATATAAGAAAAGTCCGTGTCAAAACTGAAACATGCAGTTAACTTCCTCCTAATCCAACAAAATCACTCGATATTAACTGCAGTAGAAGAAAAGTATATCTTTATTTTTCAATAAATATAAAATTCTGTTCAAATTCTTGTCCACAAGAATGATAAAGTAACATTTTCCTAAGCATTTTCCTAACTAGTCTGTGGGAATGAGTGAAAAACATATATGCTCATAAAACAAGAGAATTTTCAATGTGTCCTGTACTGTGTATCTTTCCCAGCATTTCAGTATTCTAAGTCCACAAGCTGAGATACAGATTTCAGCTACAGTATTTCCCCGCACACTTCCCCCCACCAATTCTGATTTTTTTTTTTTTTTAAACATTTGGAAACCTCCTACATCTCTGAAAATGTTAATAGGCTAATTATCACTGAGTTAATTTGCAATTCATATTCCCTCCTGCCCCCACATTAAAAAAAATAAAATAAAAAATTCTCCTCCCCCATTCTATTTTTCAGCAAGTCAAAAAAAAAAAAAAAAAAAAAAAAGGCGAGTGAACTTAGCCACAAAATAAGTCAAGGGAAAAATGAAGTACTAATTAAGAAAGCTGGGGTTTTATGCAAATGACTTCTTCACCGAAGACAGTCTAATGAATGTGCCCTGAGTCGATCCGTGTGCATTTTCGCCAAGCTGACAGCTGGCTCGGAGGAAGGTCAGACAGAATCAAGCGTGCACAGAGCATAATCCTTCAGATTGGCAGCTCTGCCCCCTGGTCACTGTTTGATTATCTCCCAAATTGCTGTATTTCACAGAGATAATGATTTTTTATGGTCACAGATTTGAAGACAACTGCTGTATCCTGAGGGTTGTCGTTCTGCAAGGAGACACTGCTGCTTCCTTCAGAGGAGAAGAAGGGGGGAAAAAAGTTGTGCTCTCTTTTCTTTTTTTTTCCCCCCTCTCCTCCCCACTCTCCTTTCCTCATGTCTCTTTTATTTATTAATATATTTTTTATTTTTCTTGCAGTCAAGAAGAGCCCCCATTCCTACCAATTAGGATGCTTGTCCCATGCCAGTGTCTCCACATGCTGCTGCAGACATTCCTGTGCTAAGCCTGGCCACATCTTGTGAAGATAACACAATTCTCCAGTGAAGTATGAAAGAGCAAACATGCAGGAGGGGAGGAGGATGGGGAGAAATTGGGGGGACTCTGAAGGAATTCTCTGCACGTGGTTACTGTTCATTGCTGCTTGTTGACTTGCTGTCTTGATTGCCAGATATGGTGGGCCTCAGGGCTTGCACAAAAACATCGTGGGCCAGGGAAGGAGACAAGTGCCAGAGGCAGCAGTGGAGGGGACGGGTTTTCTAAACAAGCCAGGTGCAGATACACAGACATTGCTGCATTTCACACTGTTCACATCCCTCACATTGGCACCTGCGGATGGATGTCCTGTTGAAGCTTAACTCCCACGGGGGTGGATGCTTCTAAAAATATGGGCACTCCAGAAAAGCAGGGCATTTAGTGGTTCAGATAGGACTGAGTAGGGTAACATAAACTGTTTGTACACTAAAAAAATAAATAAATTAAAAAAAAAAATGTTTTTCCTTTTTGTTAGTAAGTAAGCTTTGTGAAAGAGGATATTTGCCAACTTAGACAAGGATAGAATTTCTGACAAAAAAATGCAAATATTTCTATGACTCAAACCATTTCAAAATAACCAGGAGCTTGGTGGCCTGATGACTAACGGGGTGTACTGGGGAACCCAAGCTGATGATATTGATTTATCAATCTAATTTTAAGTCTTTAATTGATGTGTTCATTTATGAATTTAGCCATTTGAATTTCATTATGCATCAGTAGAGAGAGGACATTTCACAAGTGCTGCTAGATAGTGACTTCCGGAGCAACACCACTCAGGTGAAATGAGGTGCTTCTTTCCACTGAGCAGAAGAAGCAGTGCTTCAGACAAGAAAGAATATATCAGAGGCAAAATCTCCATTCTGTTGCATCACAGTTGTGTTTTGAAGCTCTTTTCCTAACACTAGTGTGACGGTCTTGAACAACAGACTGTTCTTGTTGTTGTTGTTTTGTTTTTTTTTTTCTTTGTAAAACTACAGGATAGAAGGAATCTTTTTTTATTATTATTATTATTTGTAAAAATAAATAAATAAATAAATATTCTTATGTTGGGTCCATTTCTGGTATACAAAAACAGGAAGGGGTGTCAAATCTTGACACTGGATCAGGGCAAGAAGAAGTTAATTATGTCCATACCCCTTCTATCCCCATATGCTTTGTCTGAGAACATGAGCAAATTGGAGAGCAATAAACAAGTTTCAGAAGACCGTTCTTGAATAACAAAGAAGTTCCTTGATCCTTTTACCCAGATAGGAATAATTTTCAGGGACCTGCAAGGAATAGATTCTTTCTGGAAGAGCTACAAATTGTGATAGGAATGTCCTAAGGTGAAGTAGATAAAGTTGCATACTGTTTGTACACTTGCTAAGTGGAAAGATTGTCTGGGTATCTCTGAAGTGAAAAAAGTAGACCTGCAGATCAACTGACTGGTGGGAAGGTCCTTGTTTGTTGCCTGTATATCTAGTGTAGGGGAAGAATTTCTTTTCCTAGGGGAAAGAACAAAACAAGATATGGACTGAGTCAGCTCCAACATGAATACTTTTTGCTTTGGAGTTTTCTCTGTTTCATAACTGGTTTAACAATACTGAGCTCTCATTGAGTCCCCACAAGGAACTTCTTTTTTCTTGTGACCGTGTCTGATCAGATACCTACATGAATATCCAAAGTGTCCTAAACCACGTGCACTGATGTGTTTCTGTAGGAATTTAGCATGCTGCTTTGGGAGTTCAGTTCAATTTCTGTGACACTGTCTGAATGATGGGCCTTAAGTCACCGTGAAGACTGTCCAAGGGAAAAATGAGAAAAAGTGCTTTAGTAATGACTAGAACAGCACCAAATATAGTGAGGAAATCTGGAGTAGAAACTTAGCACCACTCAGGAAACTGTCTTTATCTCAGTCCTCATATCCAGATCCCTAACTGAATTGTGAACTATTACTGGAGAAACATGGCATCTAGCTAAAATCACCGAAGGGAAATCACTCTTGCTTCTACAAGCAGATGAAAAAAAAAAAAAAAAAAAAAAAAACCACAAACAAACAAACAAAAAAAACCAAACACACAGTGAACTATTCATGATGCAGAATTCCTTTTCTGTACATACTGACGGAAACTAGAGCACAGATTGACTTGATCTTTTTAGCCTCTGCCTATGCTTGCTTGAATAGTTTTCTTCCTTTATTATCCTCAATATGTTTAAAGGCTTGCAGGGAAATAATGCAAGAGCCCTCCTGTGGCTGATTTTAACACCTACCATTCATATTATAGCTGTAAGAGACTAATAGCCAAGTGGCCAGAAGTATCTGCTTTTAATAATGTACAATATCCTCAGAGTTACGGATGGAAAAAGCTGATTATGCTAAACTATCTCCAAGCCTATATAGAGTTACTTCCTACAGTCAATTCACACTTATTTTCCTAGGCACCATGCTAGCATTTTTAAAATTCTGACCCTCTGTTGTTCACAATATTATTATAAGCGAATAGATAACTCTCTAAACAAGTTTATCTGGAAATTCACCCACAATTTCACACGGGAAAAGGGGATCTAACTAAACCCTCTCCTAGTACCTCACATGTTTGTTTTCAGTCTGTAATGCCTGCAATCTTCCAATGTTTGTAGACTGTTGCTTCCCCTCCAGGCTGAATTGAGTATTTTTAATCCCTCCTTTTAAACTGATCCCTCACTACTCCCCACTCTTCTCCAAATGCATTTGTTCTCTCTCTTTTCTCTCTCTCTCTTTTTTTTTTTTTTTTCTTTTTTCTTTCTTTCTTTCTTATGGGTCATAAAAAAAGTATCCAGATGGATGAGGTACTCCCACTAAGATGCGTCAGATCTTACTTTTGAAGATTTGCTCCTCTGCCTCTGTAATGACATTTGCTTTGGGAGCCTCAGATCACACGGACCTCATGGTCACATTTTCTTGACCCAATATTCATGACTAGCCTTTAGGTTTTACAATCAAGTATGTATATATATATATATATATATATATATATATATATATATCTTCATTATTAATCTTTAGTTGTAAGGGGATCTTCTTTGTTTGGTGCAGAATGTGGTGTCCTTAAATCATTCTATGTATTAAGTGAAGCATGACTTCCCAAGCAAGATAAGATCAGTAATGTTCAAAAAGGGCTGAGGGGCCTTAAATAAGTAGCACAGGACCTATGGATTGCATAAAGCTCTCTCAACCCTCCAGCCTCCATGCTGACCAGTAACTCATTCAACTAGCCCAGCTTTTGGAAGCAGACTCCAGCTGGAGAACCTGTAGTGTGATTACTAAACTTCACTGAAAACCAGAAGATACAAAATAAGTTTCAGGATCAGAAGGCACAAAAGTAGTATGAAACCTTAAAGTCTAAAAGAGGATGCATTTATTTTTTCATCTGAATCAATCACAATAATTCTGTCCAGCTGCTTACCTGACAAAAACTGGAAAAGAAATCAGACTGTGATAGGATCTGAGAAGAATATAAATAAAATCCCTTAGGCTACTGGAATAGTTAGCATTAGCCTTTTAGAAAAAAAAATAAGTAAATAAAAATCAGTATTTGCTAACTAATAAAGTTTATGAACAGTGTGAGCCCTGAAAATCTGTGGTGGAAGAGATTAAGATTCAAGTTAGTGCTCTCTTTCATGCAGACTAGGGATTTTTACTGAATTTTTTTCACATCACAGACGAATGCCCCAAGCATCAAGCCAAAAGATCTTTCAAAATAGTTGATCAGCAATTCTTCTCCTGATGCAAGAAATCGCTACTGCTGCTTCTGTAAGAACAGGTGCATACATTACCTGCCAAAATTAATTCTGACAAAATAAAATGTATCTATACACTGTGATTTAGTGAGGAAACTCTTGATTTCCTCTCGTGATCTGTCTTTTTGTATGGATGGAAAATCCATAGTCTGCAGATGGAAAATCTGCAGTTTACAGGAAAACTGAATTCTGTTGTCTATCCCATTTCAGGTATAAGTCACAATTCTGAATGAGAAAAAAAATATATAAAATAAAAAGAATTGTGCACATTTTCAGTGAAAACAATTCCAGACAATGACTTACTTTTGGGAAAATATAGAAGAAATGCAAAGAATTCCTTCATCTGAATGAATCTGTAAGCAATATCAGACAATATTCAAAATAATTATTTGACAACAGCACCACCAGATCAGATAAGCTCTTCAGAGAAGGAGGGAATAATGCTTCAGGACATGGTGAATAGATTATAAGTGCAAAAGAACTTCTCACTGGAACAAAACTGGTACAAAGCCAAAGTGATAGCGGAAACACTACTCTTTCAAAATGTTATTTTTTTTTTTCAAGAAGGTGAAACTAAGAAAGAGTTAACAGAAAGTTAACAGCTGACTATAGCATGCCAGGAAAGAAACTTCCTTGGAAGTGGAGAAAGCTGTAACTTGGTTTCAACTCCTTAATTTCTTCTTCACATAATTCTGAATGGAAACCAAATAAGCCTTTACTGGAACAAGAATCAAGTGTCGTTAAACCAGAGTAGCCCTTTTTTTTGGTAGGTCAGGACATATTCACCCTCTTGTAAATCTTTCAGTCTTCTGCATAGTGACTCAGCTTGAACAAGAGGATTGAGCATGCCCCGCTTCATTTTTCACCTATTACATTGCCAAACTGATAGGCCTGGGCAGCCATCAGCAGAGAACTCAGGCAATCTTTCTTTATATACACAACTGTGCAAAACTGACCACAGGTGTTTAGTACTTGCAGTGTCCAAGACACTCTCCATCTGCAACTGGGACTGTGTGCAACACAGGACTCCCAGAGACAGGATACTAGAGTAGATGAGTATCTGAGGCAGGATTCACTTCTTCACACTAGATATTTGCACTGTTTGAGGTGCTCTAGTGTTTCCAATATAGCTTTCGTTTGCTGTTGTAGAAGAAAAAGCATCCCACAAAGGTACATAAAGAGCAGGGCTGCACAGGGGAGCATACAAAGAGATCAGGGGTGGTGTGGTGCCTTACTAGAACATCTCAACTGCTTGTGGCTGTTGGTCCCAGTTCATCAGCAAGCCAGACCCACATTTAGACAAGCTGTAGCCCCTGATGCAGCCTACCAACTAGGTTTAGGTGGCTATGAGCTCAGCCAGTGGGAGTACCATCCCAGTACAGTCAATACATAAAATCAAGTACATCTCATTTAGGGGCTCTACATTGTTCTTCAGAGATAGCATACCCTTCCTTTAACTGAGTACAAATTTGTAGGATGCCTGAACTGTATGTGTAAATATCTAAAGTAGGAAGTCTGACTACAAAACAGCATTTCTTCTCAATGAAACTGGCATGACCATGTCTATCACTAGCTTCCCACCTGTAAAGACTTTGCGAGCTAAGATGTATTTATTTAATATGTTCTGTATTAGAAAAACTGTATGTCATAATTGTATATTGATTTTTTTTTTTTTAGCATCCTTTCTGGTAACAAAATAAATGAGTTTCTAATTTTGTCTGTATTCAGAAGATGTTCATGTTGGTGCCCATTATTTGTATGCAGACTGTGGAAAGAAAGCATAAACTTCTTTGGAAAAGCTGTAAAGTAAAGGATCAAAATGCAACTCGGGGGAAGGGAGACAAGGGAGCACAGGGTGATCTATCCCACCCAATTAAGAATATCCTGTGAATTAGGCAGACATCAGTTGCCCAGCTTCACCCATCCTCTGCAGACATGCCTCTGGATAAAAGAAAGAACCACAATGGTAGTTAAAACAATTATCATCCAGTGGAGCTTGATTCTAAACTACTCTGCTAGGAAGTGGCAAGGAGCATTCAGATCCTAACGCAGCAAGCAATCGCTTTTTCCTCCCCTTGGGTAGAGAAGCTCCTGGCTTTTTAAGCAATTTTGTACCTCTGAACTAGTCCTTGCAGGGCTTTGGAGTAACATGCCAGTGGCACTGCATCCCATTATCATCACTGCATGTCACTGGAGGCAACAACAGGAAAGAGATGCACAAAGGTCTGGGAATAAGAGGAGACATTAATAACTGTATATTGCTCTGTGCTGACAAAAGCGGGAGAGGGTAGTGAGAGGGCTGCTAGAGCAAGGGTGGAAGGAGGGACAGGGACAAAGAACAAAAAATAATTAGAACAAAATAATTAAAACACTAATGCAAGATTTGCAATTACCTTGGTTAGAAAAGTAGTAACAGTTAAATAGAAAGTATAATTACATGTTCTGTTCCCTGCCATATTTTTTTTTTTAAATCTTTCTCATATCATTTAGGGCCAAATTTATAATGAATATCCATGTGTCTCAAAGACAGGGATGCTGAATATAAAGAAGTTCATAAGAAAGCTAGGAACATGTCCAACTTTTAAGAGGAACTAAAAATACTCACCACAAAAAAGTACAAATACTATGTCTTTACTGGCATATTGAATGCTGCTACCATTCCTTGGCCTCAATGTCAGCTGACACAGCATCCAACTTCATAAACCATTTTAGCTTCTGAAACAGGTTAACTGTGTCCAAACTGTCCACTAGGAATGAACTTCAGCTTGTGTTAACTTCTGTGTTATGAGCAGAAACTAAGAGAATAGTAGTTGGCCTCTGCCAAAACTGTGCCAGGGACCATGCTAACACTTGAAAAGTTTGTCCTGGAACTGATGAAGTTAGTAAAAATGAAACCCAGTTCTTAAACATCTGTATAAGTTTTGGACTTTTTTTTTATACTTCATTGTCCCATCTGCAAATATTCTAGCGTTAGGGTATGCAGAGTAAGGATGATGATATTATATAAAGGGAGGTTATACATATTCCGACCTCTTCATGTGTTTGATTGACTTGGTTTGGAACTATCCTGATAGGTTTTTTATATTTTAGCATATCATATCTGAGTGTGCTTTAAATCTTTGTGTAAATGGTCAAATAGAGCCATTTGGAGAAAAGTAGCTAGAAAGCAGCTCAGCAGAAAGGGATCTGGGGATGCTGATCAACAGCAGGCTCAACATGAGCCAGCAGTGTGCCCTGGCAGCCAAGAAGCCAAACCACATTTTCAGATGCATTGAATACAGAAGAGCAAGTGAGTAAAACGAGGTGATTCTTCTGCTGTATTTAGCTTGTGTGTGGCCTCACCTTGAATATTGTGTGCAGTTCCGGGCTGGAACTTATAAAAGGATGTTAAGGTCCTTGAAAGCATCCAGAGGAGTGTGATAAAGCTGGTAAAAGGGCTGTAAGGTGTGTCTGATGAGAAGAGTCTGAGGACACATGGGTTGTCCAGTCTGGTGAAGAGGAGGCTGAGAGGCAGCCTCAGTGTTCTCTGCAGGCTCCTGAGGAGGGAAATGGAGAGGGGGGTGCCGGCCTCTGCTCCCTGATCACCAATGGCAGGCTATGGGGGAACAGCACAAAGCTGTGCCCGGGGAGGTTCGGACTAGATATAAGGAAAAAATTACTTACCATGGGGGTGGTCAAGGACTGGAACAGGCTTCCTAGCATGTCAGTGTTCGAGAGAAATTTTGACAATACCTTCAATAATTACATTTTTATTTTGTTACAGGAGGCTGTTTTGATGCAAGTGCTCATCACTGAAATGGCTGTGAGCCTTGAACTCATTTCTAGGTGTGAAATTCACCATTTTTTTTTCTACTGCATAGGTATGATCTGCTCTCCTTTCCACAGATGTGTTTTTGTAGAGTGAAACGGCCCTTGCAAAGGTCTTGCAAAACAATGGCTTTTCTGTCTTCTCTATTCTAATTTCAGTATTTCTTATGAAAGGTAGGCTTTAGATGGGACTTAGATCCTCAGATCTAAAATTTAGAGCTCTTCTTTTCACATATGGACTTCATTTGAACTGGGGAAAATTGTAAGAATCAGTATGTTAGCTGTTTTCCCTGTGACAGATTTTGTCCAGCAGAGATCAGAATCACTGGTAAAACTTCCTATAGACTAGAGCAAGCAGTCAGCTCTGGCCACAGCAAACACACTAAAAAGTGTAGGCGAAATGGAGAAAAGATAAAAACTTTTTTTTTTTTTTTTTTTTTTTTTTTCCCATCACAGGCAACTTAAAGCACTGTCCAGGTCATAGTACACATAAGTGTACTATGTACACCAGCACTATGTACCCAGCAACCCAGAAGTCTCCAATGACCTAAGCACCAGTTAAAGCCTCTATCAACTTTCTCACTGCCTCCAGTGTGTATGTGTAACCTGACAGCAAGCTGAGCTAAATGTATAGATATCTAATCTCTGGTACATACCATATACCATACCTAAACAAACACAGAGGGAAAGATCTCAAGAATTTTTTTTTCTATCGTTAACATCATTTTCTTTTTTCTTTTTTTTTTTTTTTTCCTTATGAATATTTGTAATAAATAAATGCTTGATAAGGGTACACTTGTAACACAGCAGGGAACAGGGAGGGGTGGGGGAAGGGTTATGTCCTCATTTCTTGGCAGAAATGATATTAATAAATTAAAATTAAAACAAAACAAAACAAAACTACAACAACAACAACAACTATTCGGATTTAGCTCTCTTTGGAATAAATAAAAAAACAAACATTACAATGCACCCAAAGGCTTTGTATAGCTGGAAGCTTTATTGATTCATACACCACCCACATAATCTACCAAAATGCAGTACTATTTTTATTTCTTTAAGTCTTCTTCACAGAGAAGTCTAACCCTCCAAGCTCATTTATTTGAGGGAAAAGAATTAAATAAATCTTTTGAACACTACGAAGTCTGCTCTGGAGCAAGCTTTTGGCTGTGGCTGAAAAGAATTGAATTCTCTTATCTTGCAGAATACCATGAGAACACCATGCCCAGCCCACAGAGAAGACATGACTTTTGTCTGTCCTAGCTAACAGAAATATAGAGGTTGCTTGACAGGGTTTTTAAAGGGGAAAGTTTTGTATCAGGACACTAAATTTCAGCATGGTCCCTGGGAACCATGACACTAAAATTCCCAAATGGTGACTGCCATATGTGAAATACAGTCTGATCTTTTGGTCCAGTTGAAGAATTGCCATGATGTCTGTTTGGAGTGGGAACAATAAAAAGGACCATTCCTGCTGATACATTATTTATAGCAGCATGTAGCCTTGTGGGGGGATCTTTCACTGTGTCTACGCTGTGAGGCAAATAATGGTAAAAGCAGGATTAGGTATGTGAAGTTGCATAACTGGTGTTCTTTCTATCCAAATTTGTGATTGTCTAGTGATAGCTAAATTCAAAGAGTCCACCCTGATCTTGGGATGAACTGGTACGTGTGAGTTTGAGTTTGCACCTATACTTCTTTTTTTTTTTTTTTTAATATATATATATATATATGATTTTGTCCCAGTGAGACTGCTGACTGAGAGTGCTCTCTATTCCATGATATCTCCTGAGCCAAGTTTTGGAATTGTTTTGCAGTTTATCTGTTGCATGGGAAAGAAATATGCAATGCCAATAAATAAATAAATAAATAAAAGTATACAAGATGACATACAAGAACTAGAATTTTTATAAGGTAGTACAGACATAGTTGGAGGAATTTAACTCACCTGATTTCAAATAGACAGAAAGTTCCTCTAAGCTAAGTTCTCTTAAAGTTCCTGTCTTAAGTTCCTCTAAACTCAAGATGCTGTTTGTAGTTGACTAAGATGAATAGACAATTATAATATGTAATTTATGGAATTTTAAACAAAAATTATCAGATAAATTGGTCCAGGGGTGTTCATTTCTCCCCATTGTCTTTGACAGAAGCCCAGTGTGGCTAGCTTACATACAGATATCTACACTGTATACATGTGCAATTAAATAAACCCAGTTGGTCCTACATTGCAAGCTTTCTTGTTCTGTTTGGGACTTTTTTCTTGCCATTTCTAGATCCTTCCACCTAAAAAGAGGGAATATGAGAAATGTGAAGTGCAAAAATGACTCTGCTGAAAACACAATTCTTTCTCCCTTCCCACCCATGGGAATAAAGACCTTCTTGGTGACACTCGGGTCAAGGGGTCTGGTTCATTTTCCTGCTGTTGAGGAGTTAAAGCCAAAGCAGAAAAGAAGCTGAGATTGCCCAAATCCCAGCCATGTGTATTAAGCTGAAGATCATCCTTCAGACTGGCTAAATTAGTTCATCAATAAGATGCTTGAAGGGCAAGATTTCATACTTGCAGACCGTTGCCAGCAAAATATAAAAGCGAACGAGGCATTTATGGAATTGTATATTTCTTGGATGGCAGCTTAAAAATTAGACTTAATTGAAGGGCTAAAAAGAAAGCAGTTTCATTGTTAGGGTTTAAAAAAGAATTAAAGAAATATTCAACTTGGGTGTAGGGCATAATTACAAAAACATTAAAGCAAATAATTGGTAGCACTGTAATTTTTTCCTCCCCAGGTAACTACCATATGTATTACACAGTGAATCATTGACTCTGTCCCTCCTATCATTAATTACTGTGATGCATAAATAATTGGAAAATTATATGTTCCAAAAATGATTTAGTAATACATTTTATGCATCTAATAAGCACAGGCTTTTAATCATCACTAGACACGTTATGATAAATTTTACTCTCTGTCTCAACTATTCTGTTATCTTTCACTTATACGGCTGCCATCTCCTTGCATACAAATACCACTAAGCCACTTCACATCACATACTTCCTAATGGATGCTTAGTATTGAGCTTTATTCTGCTAGATGTCTTTGGTGTTGATGTTTTGGCTTGAAATTCATTTAAGGGTGTTCTTAGCCTCACAGAAACACATCAAACTATTTTTCCTAAAACCGGAAACTATTGTTTAATTTAAATGGAAATGCTTTAATCTGTTTTTTGCATCCATTTGAAACTGTATGTACCTTTTGTTTTGCACAGCGGGGACATTTCAAAGCTGTTGTTGTATATGAAATGAAGTATCTGAAAATCTACTCTTTTTAATTAGAAACAATAAACCATATTTTAACGCACACTGATCATTATGGTATCTGTTATTTTCTTTCTCCAGGTTTAACACATTTTGTTTGACACTCCATCATCAAGTTATATGACTCAACACCTTAAGGAATGACTCAACCTGGAAAAGCACAAGAACTACTGATATGTCAAGGCGTTATTTTAAGCTCAACCCAAGCAACACAACCTGTCAAAACTACTAAAATTAAATTTGCCACTCCACGGCTAATCATCCATGTTTAGATTTAGTACTGTTTACAGTTGAAATGCTTACAGAACTTGCTGCTTTCTCACACAGGACAGTAATTTAGGTTTGTGACTGCCTAAGTAAAGGTAATAATGAAATGGTTAGGTTCAGTAAACTGTCTTCAAATAAGTATATAAGTTACAGTAATTTTTCCAATTGTATTTCAGATATATGTTTGCATTCCAAATGACTACATAAATTAATAAAAAATGGTTAGTTGTTTCTAAAGCAAAGAATATACAGTAGGATCTGTTTTTGCTGAGACTATTACTATTGTTTTGAATCTTTTAACTTTCCTTTTTCACACAAATAATAACAACAAAAATCTTGACCATTTCTTCATATCTAGATAGACAATTTAAATATGCCTCAAGCTACAAAGATTTATAGATGTAATAACATTTATAATACTTTGACCCTAGATTACAGTATAGTTCAGGCTAACAGCACAACGATTAGCCAAACAGAAGACATGGTCTTATTAAATCACCAAATATGAAAATTCTTACAAGTTTAAATCTACTCTCTTAGGAGACAACCTTTCAAACAAACTGCTGTTTCCCAGAGACCAAGTAGTCTTGCACAGTTATAATCAGACTTGATGACTACTGTAAGTATGAGATGGGATTCACTCTATTCCAGCACATAAAATACTGTTTGTCATGCTTACTCCATGCATTAAGAAGATGGCTGACATTTTGGGATATTCTGCAAGCCAAGGTCTAGCTGAGAGAAAGTAGTTGGCTTTTCTCTAAATGATCCTCCAGATGTTAAATCTGAAGCCAAGACCCATTCTGAAATCCTACTGAACCTGTCCTTGCTCTGAAGAGGCAATACTGCACCTGGAAAATCAGCCTCACCCCTTTGGAAAAAGTCACATACTTCAAGCAGCCCTCTCTTATTTTGCCAAACTGATTCCTCTGCCCCCAGACGAGGTGCTTAGGGAGGCTGAATGTTCAAAAATCCAGGGGGGATTCCAGAAAAGACTTTGTGTAAAATAACTTGTCCTGACCTTATGGAAGCAATTCATAGATGGAAATCTGGATTGCTTCTGGGAGAAAAGGCTCAGACATTGAACTCAACACGACAAATCACTGCCAAGTGTTTCTGTGCCTGCAGAAAATGCATGCCAGAAAAAAAAAAAAAAAAAAAAAAAAAAAAAAAGGAGTGCAATGCAGGAAATGCAGGAAGTTAGGGGACTCCTTCACAGTGAAGTTTATTAACACTTTAAATAATCTCTGGCAAAAACATAACACCAGAAGTTTTGATTTAACCATGGGAACACTCACCCTACTGAATTATCCTCATTGAAAGTGTTATGAAATTAGGTCTGCAGAGGTATGGAGTACAGAGGGTAGAAATGTGAGAAATGTGAATCCTTTCTCTACTTGCCCCCCACACCAATCTGCTTTGGTTCTCACATTTTGGCTCCCCCAAAGCAGCTTGTCTTCCATGTCAAAAAGGTGCAGTTGACTGCAACAATACCCACTCTGACACATTTCCTCACAGGGGTGTGGTAGGATGCAGGTAGAACTGGTGGCTGACTGTCCTAAGGAAAGAGCGTGTACTGTGCAACTTGGTTCAGTTTTTATAATTCTTCTGAAGATAGTGATTTTCATCTGTGGCAACCACTGTTATGAAAAGCAGCTTATAAATGGCACTATTTTGTAGTTCCTAAATTTGCAGAATGCTGATTTTAACTGTCTTCCTACTAGTTTTGGTTGGTTTTAAATAACAATTTTTTTTTTTCCTTTTTTTTTTTTCCTTGCAATATACACAGCTGCTGCACTTCTACTACCTGGAATAGCTACCAAATTAATTTCTGAAAAGAAGTCAGAGTTTTTAGCTTATATCTGCAATTATAGCCCTGCCGGGTCCTATTCTATGACCTGAAGGTCATGTGACACAAGCTGGCCACCTCAGTGTTATTAAACTCTAAGTCTCCTAAATAAGTTGGTTGCATCCAAACATTGTACATGGCTGTGCTAAATTTCAAAGCCCATTCAGGAGCTGTTCTGGAAGTGAAAAGTATTGCAGCGAGCCTTTTAACAGTTCAGAAGCATGGATGGTAGAATTCAGGAGCCTATGCACGTGCCCTGCCCCTGTTTAATTTACTAGTATAGACTGTCGTGTAGTGGAAACTCAATATGAGTGAATACCATGAGGCAACACCATATCTGTGATATTTCTGATGTAGTTCCTGGTCTGGAAAGGCTAATATGCTCACTGTATGCTGCCTACGACCTTAGGGAAGTAGTGAGGAAGAAGAAAAAGAGTCTCTGATACAGGTGTTCTGCTTGAAGAGACTTGAAGAGCCCAGACTTATCAAAAAGAAAATGAAGACATAGCAGCACTACATTTTCAAGGAGAAAGTACCCTGAACTAACAGGCTATTTAATCAGGCATAGCAAAAACCAGTGGCTGAAAGGTGAAAGCAGAGAAATTCGAATGAAGAATTAGGCATACATTTTTAACTGGGTGGGCAAAGTGTAACTGGAATAGATTGCCAGGGCAAGGGATGGAGTTTACAATATTCAGTGTCTTCATATCAGATGCAGATAACTTTCTGAAGAAATTTTCATCAAGACACCTGTCACCAAACTGAAAACAAAATTAAATTAAAAGTAAATTAAACCCTCTGAGAATATTAACACAATGAGTGGATTAGACAACCTAATACATCTTTGTGGCATGAGGATCTTTGAACTCTTCCCTCTTATTCCAGTGGAGTAAAGTACAAAAGTGGTCCCTCAACAACCCTGGTGAGACAGACAGGATAAAGCCAGGAAAGGCAGGAAAATTCAGGGAAAAGGAATAGAGTGATAATTTAGGATCACAACAGAGCAGGCTTTATCTGAAAGATCACAGTCTTCCTTTCTTTCCCACGACTGCTCACTTTTACTCTCCTTGGCAAAATACTTGGAGGAGCAGATATTTGCCATCTCTCTTAGTAAACAAAACAGCTCCAGGAAATATTCACAAGCATTGAAACTTGATAATCTATACCATTATACTGTAAAAATAAAATGAGTTTGGTTCAAAGTGGCTAGTGCTCAACCAAACCATTTTTAAACTGGGAAAATTAAGGACCAATGCCAATAGGTACTTCAGATGCAACCTCCTTGTTTGAAAATCTAAGGAAGTTACATGTAGATTCCCGCAGAGAGGTCTAAACTTTTGGGCAGAACTGTGTGGTACCAGGAGTTGGACTTGATGATCATTATCGGTTCCTTCCAACTCGGGATATTCTATGATTCTATGAAGTTCAGGACTATGGGCATGGGCCGTTCTGTGCCAGCCAGCCTGGCTGCCAGAGAATTAGTCTAGGCAGGTTTAATTTACTATAAGAGACACACTTCTTGTTTCCTGAAGCCATGGTAATTAACCAGAAAGATATAAAACAGTTTGAGTTAACTTACACTACACCACATTGTTCTTAGGAAAAGATAGAGGATTGAAAATAAAGCAATTTTCCTCTTGCTTAATATTTTCCTCTTGCTTAATATTTTCCATAGAACTCTGGAGATATGTGCTATACTGCAGTTTCTATGTGAAAGTCATGTGAACAATTTTGCAAGGGTTCATCATCTCTGATGATGGACCATGCAGCTATTGGAGAGCATCCATTGATGTAGGGATTTCCCACATTTTCCACGTGGAAAAAAAAAAAAAAAAAAAAAAAAGACAACTTTTTCCCAAGGTGATACGGTAGCAAGCTCAGGAAAAAAAAGCCAGATTCATTTCTTCCAAGGCAGGAGCTCTCTAACTTCGAGCTATCCTTAAGTGTGCTCATCCGTGTGAGAAGAGGAGGTGATCCACAGGGACTATTCGTGTGAGGTAGGGCCATATTACTGAACTCTCCCTTTGAGAGACTTCCTGCTTCTTTCCCTCCCTTCCCCAAATCAAATCCATTTACTACTTTCAGGCAGAGATAGAGTCTCCAGTGTCACGTTAGACAGTGTTTTCATTGACCAGCAGCCAATATATAAAGCCAGTATATATTGCTTCAATGAGTCTGTCTGAATGACCTCAAGGAATGGATTTCAGGTCATATCATGGACTGGCACTATCTGAACAAGACAGATCAAGATGAGGTTTTTGGTGTGTCAGATGTGGTTTTAATTTAGATTGAGACATGACAAGTTGTCAAAGAAATGCCATCAAACATTAGTGTTTCTTTTCTTTAAAATAAAAGATTATGTATTCCTCTCATAAGGCTTGTATAAAACAGGAAACAACCCCAAAAAAACTTTACTTTGGACTTTTGTTGGAAAGACAATGAAAAAGTGTTCTTAACAGTATACAGAATAAGGCTGGTTTACTAACAATAAAGCACAAGAATGAACATTTTATTTTACTGTATTCCTAAGGAGAGCATAAGAGATTGACAGGGTATTTATCTGATTACAGATACAAATATTTAAGCCATGACCTTCCAAATTATTGTCTAATAGATCAGTTTGTTGTGTAATAGATCTCGTTGTTTGTGTAAAGGTTGTGACTTTTTGTGACAAATGGTTGTCTCCATTTGTGACTTTTATAGAAAGAATTCCACATTGGCTAATCTTGTTCACTTCCCAAAGTAGGATTTGAATGTAAACTCACCACGGGCCTCAGATGTATAGCTACTCAGTCATTCCTCTCAGCTGTGAAGTTGAGAACTGTTTTTCTGAACTACTCTCTGCAGCTACCTTACAAAATCAAGTTTCTTCTTATTGCAGTGCACAATTCTGCTACTTTAAAACATCACCATTACAAGTTGACTTCTCCAGATGACCATGAGAGAAGAAATGCTCATCTCACAAAGAGATTACTTTCTGTGCTATTTCAGAGAGCTGATTATTCCTGCTAGCTGAGAAAGCTGGTTCTTTAGTTCACATTCTGAAGAACAATGCTTTTACCTGTGGAGTTCACTGAGTTGATTCTCAGAGGCTGGCAAACTCAAACAAATTAAAATAAAAAAAAGGAAGGATAGGGTCTGAAAGACTGTTATGGTCATCCAAACTGGCTCTATGACAATACTGGGCAAGGCATCTGCTGTCCTTCATTGAGCAGGAATTCAACCTTTGACTGCAATCTCAAGCGTCCAACCACAAGGCTTGTGTCCACATCTCTTCCAGGATGCCATGTCAACTGCAGTTGTTCTATGATTATTTTCCTCTTCACGTGATGCATGTGAGATGCATTTGCTCTCTCCACAAATTTCTTGCATCCCTAAAGAGGATTTCTGAGGAAACCTCACCCTTCAGACAATGAAACCTCACCTCTCAACAATGTCCTACATAATGGATCTTCTGCTTTAATTAACAAACTGGTATATACATTTATTTTCCCAACGCTTTTAATCTGGACATAAATTGATTGACCTTTTTTTTTTTTTTTTTTTTTTTTAAACCCGGGCCTGCATCATCATGTTCCATAGCAAGTTGTTTCTGTACTAATTAATATAAAAAAAGGTTCCTGAAACAACTAAAATCTTTGTGAAAGCAACATCTTGTTCAAAACAGAATCTTGAGTGGGGAAATGCTAGCCAGAAAAATTGTGGATGCAGGAAGAGAGAGGCCATGGATTGAAAACTGTGTTGCGAGTTCCTGATGCATTACAGTTATTGTTGGGTTGAGGTGTTTGCCCCTTGCTGCTAGGTGTTGCATTACATTGAATTTCATCATGTTTACTGTAATCTTCCAAAGTTGTTAGTTATGAGAAATGAGCAAACATACTCAGTATCATCCATCAGGCCAGCATCAGTCTCTTTAACGTTCAGTCAGGTGGGTGAATCTGGTTTCACTCCTGAGCATGAAGAGTTCCTCACCTCACTGACCTCTTCCCTTTCCTCCTGTATCCCATTGCTCATGCACCTTTGGGCATCAACAAAAAGGCAAGCCTGCTATGTTATCAGCTCAGCTGTGACAGGGTAAAATCTGAAGGCTTCCCTTAATCACTCTAGGTGCAGGTTTACTGAAAAATTTATCTCTGACTACAGGCCAGGGCTGCAGACTCCCAAGTGGGAGAAACCTTCCGCTAATTTGAATTTGTTGGAGTGGAGCTGTCTGCTTGCTTTTATAGCTGGGGAGGACAAAGTAATGAATTTTTATTTTTATTTTATTGTAAGCAGGCAAATATATTAAACAACAACAAGAAAAGGGCAAAACAAAACAAAACAGATTCCTAATACAGTGTCTGGGAATGAAGTTTTCTTTGTTGTTACATTAGCTGGAATTGTCCAGCATTAATTCAGAACTAATATTTTGAAACATCAGGTTTGTCAAACTGTGACATATTTTTGGCAGTCAGGCTTCTCAGATTTTCTTTCTCTTTCTTCCTCTTTCCTGATCTCTTATTCTCTTTCTCCTCCCCTTTCTTTATCTTTCCTTTTCACTTCTTCTTCCTTTTGTTCTTTTTCTGTTTCTCTCTCACACCGTTTTTTCTTGTTTCTTTTTTTTTTCTTTTTTCTTTTTTCTTTTTCCTTTTTTTTCTCTTTTTTCTTTTTCCTTTTTTTTTCTTCTTTCTTCTTTTCTTTTCTTTTCTTTTCTTTTCTTTTCTTTTCTTTTCTTTTCTTTTCTTTTCTTTTCTTTTCTTTTCTTTTCTTTTCTTTCCTTTCCTTTCCTTTCCTTTCCTTTCCTTTCCTTTCCTTTCCTTTCCTTTCCTTTCCTTTCCTTTCCTTTCCTTTCCTTTCCTTTCCTTTCCTTTCCTTTCCTTTCCTTTCCTTTCCTTTCCTTTCCTTTCCTTTCCTTTCCTTTCCTTTCCTTTCCTTCTCTCCTTTTTCTTTTCTCTTTTCTCTTTATCCAGATTAAAAGACAACACCAACAAAATGGGAACCTGATGTTATGACCTTTCATGATGGTCGAATTTAGAAGGAACGCAAAAAAAAATAAAAAATAAAAAAAAAAAATTGCAGTTCCATCTCTGGAATAGCTGGAATGTAGAGCGTGTGAGTCATGCATATGTACACGTGTGTACATGTATGTGCATTTGTATGTGTACGTACAAGCATGGTGAATAGTTGCTATAAGTCAAGCTCCACATTGTTTCTGTGTCAGTGGAGATTGGGAATGTGTCAAGAGGATCCACTACAAAGTATCAGAGTGATACAGCTAATCAAAATATTTCAAAATGATAGGGATGTACTGAATAATAATAATAATAAAAAAGACTATGATAGTTTCATAAAAAATCTGGAAAAGCATTTCAAAAAACAAGTGAAAGTTTTCAACAATTTCAATCAGTTTAGGGGATGGGAGGACAATTTTATTTATTTATTTATTTATTTTCCCCAGTTCTACGGAACACCTTTTGTCTGAACTGCTGCTGACTGCTTTGAAAATCCAGCAACCCATACAGGAGCTCAGATAGAGCCTGGCATATTCTTGACTGTAGAGTTTTTCCAGCATTTTCATGGGAAAATCCAGTTTGGTGAATCTCGTGTTAATATGGCTTTATAAGCCATCAAACTGCCCTTGATTCAAGAAGAGGGAAAACAGCACACATACTTGCTGGATCCAACACATGTGTCAGGATCAACCTTGGGGCTGACTTTGAGATACATCTTCTGTTGCTGAATGGGCAACAGAACTTCTTGAGGGCAGAAGTTGTAGGCTGAGCTATCTTGCAGGTAATACTCAGTGGCTTGGTTCCTGGAGCAAATTCAGCAAATGTCTCTACATCCATGAAACACAGCACTGATGCAAAGATACACAAGACAAAAAAAAAAAAAAAAAAAAAAAAAAAAAGCAAACAAAATCTAAAAAGTTTTTTTTTTTTTAATGAGTAAATTTTATTTTTTTTTTCTGAATATTGATTACTAAGCTACTTAAGGATATCCTTAACCTTAATTGTATATGAACTTTCACTGATTTCAGTATGTCACACAAACTGAGCATTATATAGAAAAACACCTGCAGATTTCCATTGAAATGAGACTGCTTCTAGCAAAGACAAATCTCAAAGAGGTAATTTTGTACTAGCAGAAGAAAAAGTAAGCTGAAGAACTTAAAACCATGCATTGCTCTCAGATGCTATTTCTTTTAGCTATCTTAAGAAGCAAGATTCTGTTGAAACAGTTCCAAAAAAAAAAAAAAATTAAAAAAAGTAAAACAAATAAATAAATTATTTTTCTTCATTTGTTTCTTCATTCTTAGACAGAAGGTAGAAAATTCTCTTTTGTTTTGTGATGAAAATATTTGTGTAAATAATTGATACAATTTTCTTTGATACAGCAACTTCCTGCTCTTACTGTTCAAACTCTTCCAGCACAGGAATGTCTAAAGGATTTATTAGATAGCATTTGTAAAGAGCTTTTCAATTATTACACTTCTAGTTGAGAAACTATGCTTTCCTTTCTCTGTTGTTTTCCATTCTGGTTCCTTCTATTATTTTTTTCCTTTTTTTTTTTTTTTTTTCTTTAATCATCATTCCCTATTTATTATTATCATTATTATTACCTGTGCCTGTCTGTCTATCTATTTATTTTATCCTTTATGATCTAGCTGCTAGGACGGACTCTTTTTTTTTATTATTATTATTTTTTTTGAATGATCACCAAAATATATTTGTTTCTGCAAACAGGTCATGTATTAACATTTTATTAAAGTATGTTTTGTCACATCACAATGACAATTGTATTCTAGATGGCTAAAGATGTGTTAAAAACACAAGTGCACATTGAACATATTTCTTGTTTGAAAGAGCATCAAAAGATCACAGATCATATTAAGAAATGTGGCTTACAGATTATTTTACCTCCAGTGTTTGTGATTAGAGTTCTAATGCTATACTGCTTTTAAGTGTGACAATTTAATTTCTACATTGCAATGACTTTAGTCAATGATGAAGGAAGGAAAAAAAAAAAAAACAATAACAAAAAAAAAAAACAAAAACAAGATAAGAAACAAACAATGAAATACTCAAATACTCTGATTATTTAAAAAGAGAGAAGATAAAATAATCAGACCTGTATCAAGAAAGAAAAAAAGCACACAAGCAAACACTGTACTATACTAGAAGTGCAAGCTTTTCATTATTATTATTTTTTAAATAACAAATAAAATAGAAAAACATTTTTTCTCCATCATAAAAACTGACTTTGATCCCCAGTACAGCCATTGAGTGGAAAATTGAACCACACTATAATTGCTTTCCCTGTGACCGATAAAGTGGTGTAACAAATTTTGTGTTTGAATGATAAAATCAGCAATTGGCCCCTAGCAATTCCTTCTACCATTCCTCCAAGGACACCAGCGTCCCATCAGGCTCCAGGGCGAGAGCAAAGGCTGAAGAACTGTAAATCTACTCCAAGTTGTTGTTGTTGGATATTCGCTTTCTCTGTTGCTTTTTTTTTTTTTTTTTTTTTTTTCTTTTTAAAAAATAGAAAGCTATGTGAAAAGGGTTTATATGTTCATTTGCTTGATTTTTAAATGACTGGGGTAAGTAGTTCTATATAGATCAGAAACAAACAAACAAACAAACAAACAAAAACACCAACAACAAAACACCACTTACAAAAAAAAACACAAACCTAAACTAACAAATAAAAGGAAAGAATTAAGTTGAAGCATATCGTAGCTATATAAATGAAAACTATCCCAAATAAAATATATTCTACTCCAGAGTAAAATCTTGTTAGAAGGAGAATATTGTTTTCTTCATAAGCACAGATAAGTTCCAGAGCTTGTAGATGCAGAAAACAGCTAAAAAGAATTTCCTTCCAGGAAGGGAGGAGGGCTGTGTTCCAAGCTAATTTCAATGAGTTTTTAAGGTAAGAAGCAAATCTTTATCTCATAACCATTAAAGAAGCAATTAAAGGAGTTTGAAACAAATGGAAATTTTACATGCTAAGAAACAATCTTATTTATCTCTATTTATTTGTAAGTCTAATTAAAGAAAAGAGACTGTGAACTGAGTGTTATTTGAATTTACACCTTGAAGCTCATTATAGATTTAGGAACCTCATGTTAGTCCCCTGTTTGAATAGTTATTTCTTTTTGTTTCTTTTTCCTACACAGCAGTTAGTTTTTAGTCCAAATCTCCGAAGGTGCTTTTAGCTTCTTTCCAAGAAATCACCCCCATGAGCTCTACCTGAGGTAGTACTGAGTAGTAGCCAACTGCCTTTTTGGATCTGGGTTTCTTGGTCTAATGGATTTTGGGTTTGCGAGACACAATCATCATTACTCTATAATCATTTACCCTATTGCAGGTATAAGATTATATGTGAAAGAATAAAATATTTCTTATGTCCTCTATCTACTTTTTTAGAGTTTTATCTCTACGGCTATTTTGTAACTCCTACTTTACTCATCTCTAATGAAAGTTCCAGGTTGGTATCTTCAGGTGAACCAAAGGCATAGAGGTGAGTGCACAGCTGGTGAGAACTGTCATTACTTGTTGTTTTCTTGGTGACAATGGAGATGCAATATCCCTTTCCCCATTTGTCTCAGTTTGGGTGATACACTACATTTAGCATTCCCTACCATTAGGATAAAATAATGATCAGGAAGCCACCTTGAGATTTAATGCATGATATCTTCACTTTGAAATAAATAAATTCATGCAAGCAAATGACTAATGTTGTGTCCTGCTGGCTTTATTACCCTCACTGTCATTTCACTGTTACAGTTTACAACGCAACACTACAAATAGTTTCACCAGCAGAAGTGGTAAGCAGGAGAGTAGACAGCAATGTGAGGAAGGTGGAGACAAGCAACCAGATTCAGGACCACAGACTCGTTTGGTGTAGAAAGCAAGAAACTGTGCAAGAAAATGTAAACCAAGCTGTACCCTTAGTCCAGCCATATATATGGGCTGAGATAAAATTGAAATTTAAACTCTGGGACTATAACTATAATGGCAAATTAAATAGTTCCAGGCCACAGACACAGAGACTAAGTGTTACATTTGTTCTGGTGAAGTCCAGTTAACACTGCCCTGAGTAATAGCGTAACAGTCTGGAATTTGGCACAAGACAGATTATTTCCAATAGCGAATTTGGATGCAGCCACAGTTTTGAAGGCTTAGAGACTTTAATAGTATGGGCATTGACCATCCTATATACTACCTTGCTCTGGGGCTAAATGGGACTAATGCAATTTAATTAATTAACATCAGACTCATTGTTCTCTACATTTATTAATACAAAACTAATTGTGGCTCCACATCACTTGTATAGGCAGTGTTTGAGAGGGATCCTCCTTTCTGACTACAGCAAAACTATTCTTTCACTTCTTATGGCCTCTGGACAGTGGCTCCCACTCAGCTGTACTGGTCTAGGACTTTATTTGGCCCACCATCAAGCTGGGACTGTGCAACAGCCAACTTAAATCGAGTACACAAGGGGAAAATAAGTTTTAAAGGTAAACATTATCTAAAAGCAACTCATTTAACAGATCCAGGGTTAGATATTAATGCTGCAAGTGTGGAGTTGACACGATTAAAGGGGTTTTAATCTTTAGGGAAAGAAGATCTATGAGGCTCTATCAATGGGATCTGGGAGTGGAAATGTCTTAAACTGGCTCTGGCAGGGTGGGATTTGCAATGTAGAGCTATCAGTGCAGGCATGTGTGGTCAAGTCACTGCAACTTCTAAATCCTCTCTTCGGACACACATGGCTACAGGGATGTGGTGAACCAGTATGTTGTTTCTTGATGACTCTTTACCCTCTTCAGTGCTCAATTAAGGCTTACTAGGCAGTGTTAGCAGGTACATATGGGCTCATTTTGCATGCCTTCTCCCATGCTTATTGTTCCCAAATATAAGACAGAATGTTTACCTAGCACATACATGCAGGCTGCTTCTGAAACATTGGGTTATCTGACAAGGAAGGGGTTGTAAAATTGTAGGATCCTTTAAAGCATATAGCTTTCTAGGGTGGCATTCCCTCATCACAGAAGAGCATTAAAGTCTCCACTACAACCTCAATTACAGTGGTCCATTGTGTGCTGCAGCAAATTGAGGTATCATGGAGCAAGAGGGATTTTGTGGCACCAGACACAAATAAACAGTTCACAGAGCTGAGATTTTCAGCAAACCACGTGCAACTGTGAAGCAGGAGTTTGATGCCTGCAGTGTCCTAAAAGTTTGCTTAGACACTTTCAAACCTGATCTGTGATTTCAGATAGTGAGTGATTTTAGTTAAATCAGCACTTTATTATCCCATTATAACTAGTGGCACCCTAATGTTTTGTTATATCATTAATAAAACCAGCTACCAGTATACATCGGTATGCTGGAAACCAGTGAAAGTACACTAAAGCTGGCTAGAGGTGTTGCCTTACAGAATTGCTTGCTCCTCTGAACACATCTGAGATTAAGATGTGCAAGGATATCTGAAATCAGTCCAAACTGTGGATTTTCACATAGAACCATGGTTCATAGAGAACTATACCCCATATGCAAGGATATCTTATGAACTTTGAAAATCACCAGTTAAATGTCATGGCCCAGAAAAGTCTGTGTTGAACCATGGAGTCCCCTGCTACTTCATTTCAAGGTGAGAAAGAGAGAGTCCACCTCTAAAGGTGACAGTGGCATTGACCCACTCACCTGTTTTGGACAAGATCAGTGCAATGTTTGAGCACTCATCTGCCCATTCCCACAAGCCTCATTCAATTCCAGGCTGGTTTGGGCAACCCTGATGTAAACTATTGCAAGCACAATTAGATGAAACCAGAAAACACTGCAGGTGTTAACTTTGCAGAGCAGGCTTGTACAAAAAACACATTGGAGGATTTTATGTATTGATTAAGTGGAGTAATATTAATATATCTTTTGCCTCCAGTCAGTTTCCCTTTCTTCAGAACATCCCCAGTTGGGAACCAAGATATTTTCCCTTATTCTAGCTGAATACTAATGCCATAAACTTTGTTGTGACTGTTTGACCTGTGCCTCTTCTTTCTACTGTATTTTATTGTATACTATTTATTTTATTTTATCTGGTTCTCCAGAGATAATCATTTCACTTTTTTTTATATTCTCCCTCTCACGTGTCCTCCAAACCCACCACTGACGCAGCGACTGATGGTAGGCAGCTCTGCCTTCCTTGACCTCATCAACATCAGAAAGCATTTTCAAATCTCAGTCATCTCTGACAGCCTTTGAGCAGAGAAATGAGACAGTCTCCCTGACACAAAGGCTTCTGGCCCGGGGTAAAAAAACTCCTTTTGAAACAACAACAACAAAAAAAGACCCTTTCGAACACTCCACAGACCACACGGCTTTTCATTCATCTTGCTCTGCAGCCCCTGTATACCATATTAGTTTTCAGAGACTAGCATCTTTTTTGTTTATTGTAGGCCAACCACCACACCTAAGGTAGTTTGCTGTTCTGCTCCGCAGTTTTGTGAGAAGGAAAGTCAATGGTTTACATACAGCAATTGTAATGCTGTATTATCTGTGTAGATAATTGTCCCTAATCTTGGTTTCAAAGGTTGCTTCTGCCTACAGAGAATGATAAAAGCATATCCTGAAGAAATGTAGGAGACATTCTGGAGTATAGCATGAATATGGTTCAATGGAGAAACTGAGGCACCTCACTGGGAAGTTTGTGTGAACTGCCCAAATATTATCTTTTCTGCCTTGTATTTCTGTTTTGCAAGATCACTAACCTCTGGTAAAAGTATTAGCTCTCCAGAACTTTAGGACAACACCTACAATCAGTTAGGCTAATGTCCTACTTTTCCAGTTCCCATTTACTCTAATGGAGAGCTGCTTGGCTGGATGCAAAACTAATCACTTAGCATTCCAAAATATACCCCTATGAATTTCTTTGTTAGTGATGCTTGGCTTCATAGAGATGGAAATTATGGGCACACCAGTAGGGAGGGGAAAGCCAGTGAATGTATTAAATCCTGCAATACTGGCTGAGATGGGACAGCTCAGTTGCTGTTTCCCACAGCCCCCCACCTCCAGCAATAAAGTGTAACTATTGTTCCAGGCTTTTTATCAAAACAGACACGTTTGCTGCTGTTCTGAATCTTGCCACGTTGAAGGGACAGATGCTTTTGCTCTTAATGTGAAAGAATTCCCTTCTATTCTTCCTGACAGTGGCTCACCAAAGATTCATGCTGGAAAGGGTTGTTTCTCAGCCCTTCTGCCTCCCCTGCACAAATCCACCCTGGCTTTGCATTTGAAGAGTTTGGGCAATCATCAGCTCTCCAAAGCAGCCCAAATTGCAGGGGGGACCTGAATATCTCACAGTAAGAGCACAGCCCCTTGATATTCATGCAGTTGTAGCAATTGTTTATGACAAGAGTACCTAGGGAAAATACCGTGATCCTGATTCCGTATGTTTGCATCCTTTTGGACTCAGATCTGTTCTGAAAAGACCAACAACAGCATTTGACTCCATTCTTAATCCAGTCAGACTGGTGGGGAGCAAACCCAGGGGATTCAAGTACAGTGAGAGCACTGTATGGCATGCCTCTCAGCCAAGCTGGTGCAGCACATGCAAGCTAGCTGCAAGGCCTGACTTTAATCCCCAACTGTGACTTGGTATTTCTTTCTCAGAAATACCAAGTATTTCTTCTTGGTATTTCAGTTAAAAACTGCAGGGTTATCAAAGTTGTGTGAATGGTTGCAGATAAATGTCCAAAAAGACCCTTCCTCCTAAAGAATGTGCATGTCTTTATTGAAAAAGGAGGACTCCTTGCTGAGAGAGGAAATAGAAAGTCCCATTCAAAATGAACTGGGAATTTTGTGCCACAGATGGGACCAATCAGAGCTCCCTTGTCAAGGTTTCCATTTTTCACCATGGAATAAAATATATTAATTATTACAAAGTCCCCCATGGATTTTTTTTCTTTTCCTTCCCCCTCTCCCTATCATTTATCATATTGCAAGGCTATCAGTATTTATGGATCTGGTATTGCTAATGGTACGTTTGGAGTTTGTTTTGTAGATCTGGATCAGTCTGAATTTCTAGCACTGTTTTCATGGAACATTAAGTGCCAAGATTGCTAGATAAGTGCTTGTAAAATAGAAATGAAATAAATAAATACAACTATAGTTGCAATAGCACAATTTGCATCTTTTCAAGATTTGATCTGATAAAGGAATAAAAAAAACCAATTTAAAGTCAGATACTGGGGGATTATTTCTTGTCTAAAAAAATAGTAAAAAGAAGGAAGCAGATTTCAAAAAGTTCTGACAGTCTGAAACACACATTTTTAATTTTTTTTTGGTACACTTGGATTTTCTTACCCATCAAAAGTATATCTTTATACAAAATATAACTTCTCCTACTAATAAGTTTCAAGGGAAATATATAATCTTTAAATTGTTCCAAAGATTATGTTTAAAAACAAGCTTTTGAGCTAACAAGCGTTTTTTTTTTTTTTTTTTTTTTTTTTTTTTTTTTTTTTGATAATTTTCGTCTACTTTCTGGAGCAAAGTGAATTCCAGTGGCCAAACAGCCAGAAGTTACTTTTCAGGTATTTACAACTTCACATTTTCATCATGCCTTGATGAGAAGATCATTTGCTTGTTTATTTTTTAGTTTCTGTCTCTTCACTACTTCAAAGAAGCTACCAAATGTGCTTTGGGACAACTTTCAGCAAATATTCAATGTATTTATTTCCATGTTTAATATGGATTTTCTAAGGATCATTCCTAAAGAGAAAACCTGTTAGGATTTCCTGTAGCTTTAAACAAGAATTGTATATATGCTTGTTCTTCAACTTGCATATATGCATAATTTCATTGGACTTAACGATGTTCTTAGGGACTCTGTAAAATGGACTCTCATAGGGAAATCCTAGGGTTTTCACAACAGATTAAAAAATTCTCATCTACTCGAGGGTGTATCAAACATATTGCTTCTTACCTAGCCTTGCCATAGGCCAGCCAGACATTCTTGATCTGAAGAGGTGTACAGAGAAACTGCTTCCCCTGTCTATTCCTGCAGCTTAGGTTGCTCTTGATCAACTGGTGTGATTGATACAGTTTATTCATTTGTTTGTTTGCTTGTATGTTTTCTACTTAGCTACCTTAGCAGAAGTCACCTACATGCAAGGTTATTTACCTACACCACAGATGACAGCAAATATTATTTAGCTAGAGCTGCTTTCCTCTTTCCTTCATGTTTCTACTTAGGAAGAATTTTTACTCTGCAGGGAAAGAAAAAAGGCAAACGCATGGTCCTTTTCTAACAGTCCAGGCAAAGGAACCAATGCAGAAAAACAACTAGGATATGATTTATTGATCAAACTTCATTCTCTGAGCAGTATTTAGCATCCATGCACTAATAAAAAGAAGCAGACAGCTCTGCTTGCCTCCTCAAATCCTGCAGCTTGCTGTTAATTCTTCTGAATACATTACCTGAATCAAACGCACAAGGCTGCTCTTGGCTTTGTCCCTTTTTAAGCCCTAAGGTATGATTTCCATGGACCAGCACTGAAAAATACCTAAATATTTCTCCTGCTGCCATCTCTCCAGCCACTCCCAGCAGTTGAATCACAGTGTCTTGACTGTATTAGGCTCCAGGGGGTAAGCTTGTTCAGTAATAGCCCTGACCTTTTCCTAGTGTTGTCATTCCAAATGACATTTATGGCATAAACAAGCAGTGACACAAAACTGACAGGCCAAGTTGTCATCTGAGAGAAGAATCCCAAAACAGAAAGAGAAAGACTTTTGAAACCATTCTCCAATATATATATATATATATATATATATATATATATATATATATATATAAAATAAACCTCTTTCCAGCTTCCAAACACCTATCCTTCAGGCGGTAATGTTATTTTACTGTTGATAATCCATTTGTAGCCTATATTTTTTATGAACGTGACATCATTTTGATTCCATGATCAGGCTTTAATCATTCTGTCTTTTGAAAAGATATGATTGAGAGAGAATTGTTCAGGATTTGTACTAATATCATCACTCCCCATCCCCCAGTTTGGCCCACAAACATAAAAGGAAAGATTCATTCCCTACATTTTAGCTATCTAAGTGTGCCTCATCTATGCTTGTCTGCCTGTGGTTAGCAGAGAGATAAGTCATCACCTGGTATGAATCATCCTACCTTTGCATGAGAAGAATCTCTTTAGAGTGCCTACATCTCTAAATCAACTATGAAAGAAACTTAGATGGCTAGTTTAGACAAGATATCTGAATTGTAGATGCTTAAAGTTAAAAAAGATTAATCCTATCCAATATTATTGTACCGCCGGCATGCAGAACTTGAAAAGGATCGTAAGACGATTTATCAAAATCATTGTCCTCATTCCTAAAAGCCTTTTTTTAACAGCTCAGTTGTGAGAAGGCTTGG